>NW_018408920.1:35962-198100 GCF_002113885.1 Mizuhopecten yessoensis
CCCCCCCCAGATAGGTCTCTGGATCCGCCACTGTGAATGGCAGGTGAATGTTATAAGACATGGGATATAGTTCATAGATTCAATTTTACAAGGATATAACATTGTAAACATATACTTTTTATGAACTTTCATGAACACGCAACATATGTATTATAAACATGTATTGAGTACCAAAGTGAAGTAGGAATATGTGATGAATATTAAACCATAAATACATTTATACATTAGCATATGAATTTACACACATATACTGTAGTTATACAAGCTGATTTCAAAGTTTACCACACCAGCATTACTTAGTTTGGTTGTAGGTCAAGTATGTGTTGTCTCACATTTACATGCATTGTATATGTTTGATTTGGTCACATATATAAAGAAATGGTACAATATACATGTATATTTAGAGGTCAAGTTATGATAATTATAAAAGTAGTATGCATTTAGTAGGTATATATATGAGTTCAATTTATTACATGATATTAGTTCAATTTAATTAAAAGTAATACAAGTTACAAATTACAAATGTGGTATAAGGTATACATGAACTACAGTACTACAGCTGTTCCTGTATAAGACATGGAATCACCCATGTTTGTGTGGTGTTCTCTTCTACAGAGAAATATACATATAACAGCCGTATCCTGACCCCAATAAAAACAATATCATATGAAACGGATATCACACTGCAGGTACTCATTGTTGATGACGTATTTGTATAATATCATAAAACATTGTGTTTAAACTACACAGCATCAGTTTTGTAGAATATTATTGATATTCATTTTACGTATTCATATAGCAGCATCGCGTAAGTCTTGCTAATACCTTGTCGGTGAAATGTCAGCAACATGGCTAAGCGTAGGTAGTACATAAATATTGTGATCAAATGCACGATTCCCAGTAGTATTGTCTACATGTAAGTTGTGGAACACTCAGTATCCCCGTGTATACTACTTTATGTCGGAGGAACACAAACATGTCAGTTGAATCGGTATTTACAAATCTTTTTTTGACCGCTCCAAATTTTAAATTTTCAATCAACAAGCGTTATTCTATTTATTGCACTCCTGCTAAATCAACGACTATGTGTATAGTGTTGTACATTTTATTTTCATACATATTTGTTATCAGTTATCCTTTATTAACAGCTTAGCAAACACCAGGAGAATCTTACTACAGTGACGTGCACATGTGTACAACCGTTTGTCATGTCCTACGATAACAATCCTGTGACTATGTAATACAATGCATGTTAAACAAGTTTTCTTTTAAAGCCTTAGCTCGTTTTGGTTACAGTGAGGTTTCTATCCGCTGATCAAATCTTATTAACTGAAACAAGAACTGGCTACGAACATTTTAAAGTCATTCATGCTACATGTATTATTGCTTCCTTTAAGTCGTTTTGTCTGACATTGCTGTTTGGTTTACGTATAGGGAGAGTAAAGGGATAACGACAAGTTTTGTTATGCAGAAATATAATAAATTATATGTTTACAGAATAAATATAGGTGCAGTTTGTATGCCATTATGTTCATGTCACACGTATTTGCCTGACGTCACATTTAACTAGCGTTTACCGCACAGATGTACATTTCGATTCGTATTATTTAGTGGATGTATACGTCAGTACAAAATCTCGTGCTACGTGTATTTGTGACGTCATAAAGACATACATTTACGCGTGGAAGGGCTTATTTATCTTAAACCTTGTTCGAAAATTATTCGAACAAAATCACATCTGAGTGATTCAGTTTCATATTAAACGTTGTTTACAAAATAATAAATATATATTAGTATCAAAGAGTAAGTACAAGTAAATGTAATCCCTATTCAAGGAGGTTGAACTCGGCATGGGTCATCTGCTTCGTTGCCATCACCGTGGCCCTGACCGACAGCTCCGTCCCACCAAACTTCATCCTAACCGTCACGCCACGTTCACACATAGGCACGTCCATGGGAAGACTGACCAGCATTTTCCCTATATAGGAACACAGGTCAGCATCACAATACTCCGGGTCACACTTGTCCGTAATGTACACCTTCATAACCATTTTTTGTCTGTCATCCAGTGGGTTATATTCTATCGGGTCCGTTTCCTCGTCGACTGTAACAGACTGCCCTTTCCCTGTGTGTTTGGAGAATCGGTCTTCGCAGTAAAGCCTGCCTTTAATCATGGTTTTGGTTGCGTCTGGGTCTAAGCCTTTCCTGAACTGCCGGGATGTTTGTATTCCATAAGTGTGTTTCATCACACGGCGAGATATAAGCTTAGAGTCAAACCCGAACAGAACCGCTCCCTTCAGGACCGACAGTCCAGCCTCTTCCGGTATGATAATCCTCCTTGTGCGACCGAACCTCTCTTTGACGGCGTGTCGTAGCATTGGTGACTCTGAGAAACCTCCAACCATCAAGATAATGGAAGTTCCTGTCCCTTCCTCTTCCTCAAATACCCCGCTGACGTGTTTCAAAATCGTTTCACATGTTTCTTCGAAAAGATTCTTTGCCAGCGCAGCATCGACACGCAACTTGTCACCTTTCCAGTATAACTTCCGGTCTCCGCCACCTTCCGGTCTAAATGTACTGAGATTGTCTTCTTTCATTTCTTCGTAAATGTCCCGGAGAGTGATTGGTACTTTAAATGTTATCCTAGCTACAGTATCTGGTGTTATTGTACGCTTCTTGGTTTCGAACTCGCGGAAGATTTCAATATAGGAATCCATGTAGGCAATTTTGAACGCGTCCCAAACTTTCTGACCAACTAGCTCTATAAGCAACGTCTCAAACGCCTTGTCCACCTTTGTCCCTCCCCAGTCTCCCCCGTTCGCCATGTAAACCTGATGGAGTGAACCGTCGTCTTGGACCTGCTGAACGGTTATATCGATAGTACCACCTACAAAAGGGTGAAACATCTAAAGTGGTGCCATATTCAGAAAAAAAAAATCAGTCTGATATAGCATCAGAAAAGCTGTTATATTTGTTACATATTGCACATTAATAAAAAAAATAAAAAATAAAGTGTTTTGATTGCAAAAAACGACCGTGATTCAAACCGTGAACTTCAAGTTGTTTCCTTATTGCTCTAGCCGTCTAAGTTACCTGATCAACGAAAAAGTCCTGGCCCATCTGTGCTATATGATATCCAAAACAAAATCAAGTGGAAGTCATTTGATATACGAAAAGCTACAGTGCTGTGGGGCAGGGATCCTCAAACCGAAAAGTTGAATTTCACATGAAATATCTAGACTGGACTAACCAAGTAGTTAACATCTGTGACGACATCGTATTGCAAGGCTATCTAATGGGTAATGTTACACGTTATATTTCATAAACTAGTGCGAAAGGATAATAACACTTCATATCGGATACAGTATAATATAGCAAACAACTAATTGTTAACCAATCTAATCTTATTTCTTACCATATCAATCAAAGTTGGAGTACCTAAAGCTTTGCCTATTACATGTACTTATAGAAACACACGCGTCCTTATTAACCGCAAACATTACCTAAAGTCCCAAGTAACGACTTAGACGTACCTCCTGCATCTAGCACCATGTACTTAGTGCCTGGACGAATGGTCTCCAGGCCAACCCCGTCATCTTGTTGTTCTCGCCTGTTGACAGACATGTGCTTACAGTAAATGGACGCTGCCTCCGGTTCCAAGGCGATATCCAGCTGTTCAGAACGTATTCCAGCCTTAAACATAAGTACGTCTTTCAAAAATCTGTTTTCATGAACATGCAGGCTTTCGACGATATTTTTTTAAACTGAAACGTTCGTCTTTATTAAACCTACACACAGAGAGGTTTAATTAGATTAAGAAGGTGATGATGATTTAAAGTGTAACCTGTGTTCATAGCGTGTTACCTGTGTTAATGGCGTACATTGTATAACCTGCGCTTATAACGTGTAACATGTGTTTATTACGAGTAACATGTGTTAATAGCGTGTAACCTGTGGAAATAGAGTGTAACCTATGTTAATATCTTGTAACCTATGCTAATAGCGTGTAACATGTGTTAATAGAGTGTTACCTGTGTTAATAGAGTGTTACCTGTGTTAATAGGGTGTTACCTGTGTAAATAGGGTGTTACCTGTGTAAATAGAGTGTTACCTGTGTAAATAGGGTGTAACCTGTGGAAATAGAGTGTAGCCTGTGTTAATAGCGTGTAACCTGTGTTAATAGAGTGTAACCTGTGTAAATAGAGTGTTACCTGTGTTAATAGAGTGTTACCTGTGTAAAAAGAGTGTTACCTGTGTAAATAGGGTGTTACCTGTGTTAATAGAGTGTTACCTGTGTAAATAGGGTGTTACCTGTGTAAATAGAGTGTAACCTGTGGAAATAGAGTGTAGCCTGTGTTAATAGAGTGTTACCTGTGTTAATAGAGTGTTACCTGTGTAAATAGGGTGTAACATGTGTAAATAGAGTGTAACCTGTGTAAATAGAGCGAGCCTTTGTTACTAGAGTGTAACCTGTGTCAATAGCGTGTAACCTGTGTAAATAGAGTGTAGCCTATGTTAATAGCAGCGTGTAACCTGTGTTAGTATACTGCTTGTATGGGATTGATTCCTATTTCAAGTTCAGTATCGGATGTATTACACATCTACATGTAGTCATACTTGTAAATGTGCCTATTTCACATCCAACTCGCTTCCGCTGTCTAAAAAAGTCAACAAAAGTAATCAGATATTATCAAAGTTAAATCCACACTTTCAAAGAATAATCACACATTTAACCTCCTAGCCACAGTGGTAAAGGGTTTGTATAGTTTATAAGCACACATGCATTTGCTTTGACTTGAACAAGAAACAGAAGTAGACCTACCCTTTTGGCCGACTCCCTCATGAACTGCTTAGCTTGGTCCGACCAGATGGCGGGAACAGTTAGTACCCAGTGAATTTTGTCGTCCTGGATACCAGCACCAACGGATCGCTCTCTCATTTTTCGAACTGTTTCTTGACGAAGATGCAGGATGATTGCTGAGAATACCGTGATGGCGTTCATTGTTTTTCCTGTGTAATCCTGCAGAGTGGAGTGGTGGCTTATACTCTAAAAATGAAAAACAATGACGGTAAAACATTAATAAAAATGGTATGTATGTTCTCGTAAAACTACTGACTACTCCTATTTATGAAAGCAATCTTTTATTGTTACACGTACCCGTTGTGTTTTATCGAATACAATACAAAGTGTACCAGTTTATGTTACTGCGATGTGCCTTTTACGTCGTCAATAAGAAAACGGTTTGACTTTTAAGTTTACCTGACCATAGGTCATGATAACCTATTGTGATAGCCTTTTTCCGTCGTCGTCCGTCGTGCGTTAACTGTTCCTTGTGAACACGATAACTTCAGTAAATGTTAACCGAGTTTGATGAAACTTTGTATGCAGCTATATATCAATAAGATCTCGGACGAGTTCGAAAATGGGAACTATTCGACAGTGACTTACAGATTTATTGCCCTTTGTAATAATACTATTATTGGACCTTGTGAACACGATAACTTCAGTAAATGTT
Organism: Mizuhopecten yessoensis; assembly: GCF_002113885.1. Lineage (NCBI taxonomy): Eukaryota > Metazoa > Mollusca > Bivalvia > Pectinida > Pectinidae > Mizuhopecten > Mizuhopecten yessoensis. The sequence goes on from NW_018408920.1 coordinate 41,479, forward strand.
AACCGAGTTTGATGAAACTTTGTATGCAGCCATATATCAATAAGATCTCGGTCGAGTTCGAAAATGGGAACTATTCGACAGTGACTTACAGAGTTATTACCCATTGTAATAATATTATTATTGGACCTTGTGAACACGAGAACTTGAGTAAATATTAACCGAGTTTGATGAAACTTTGTATGCAGCCATATATCAATAAGATCTCGGACAAGTTCGAAAATGGGAACTATTCGACAGTGACTTACAGATTTATTGCCCTTTGTAATAATACTATTACTGGACCTTGTGAACACGATAACTTCAGTAAATTGTAACCGAGTTTGATGAAACTTTGTATGCAGCCATATATCAATAAGATCTCGGACGAGTTCTAAAATGGGAACTATTCGACAGTAACTTACAGATTAATTGCCCTTTGTAATAATATTATTATTGGACCTTGTGAACACGAGAACTTGAGTAAATGTTAACCGAGTTTGATGAAGCTTTGTATGCAGCCATTACACAAGTATAGATGTAAATTCATGTGGTACATCTTATTTTTCATTCATGATGCATTTTTGCTACTAACAAGGTGCTATTAAAATTTTGTGCCTTATTTAATAAATCATTGATTTACGCTTTTACTTGTTTCTTTTAACCAAGAACAGAAGACATACAGTTACCAAGTTTGTTCAAAACAGACCCCTTGGGTCAAAATTGGAGTCACACCCATTTATTTCAGTTATCGTGTTCACAGGGTCCAACAGTAATATAATTATCAAGGGGAATAACTATGTAAGTTATGTTCAAATTGGTCCAGTATTCAAACTCATCCAAGATCTCATTGATACAAAACTGTATACAAAGTGTCATCAAAATCGGTTCATTTTTACTGACGTTATTGTGTTCACAAGGAAAAATTAATGGACGATGCAGCAAGGTCACTCGGACCGACCAAAAGTATGAATTGGCCCCTGGATGACAGTCCTAATTTGAATCGGATGTCAGGTGACCGTTAAGGCCGATGGGCCTCTAGTTAAAAGTAATTTCTGTGAACGTATTTTTTTACTTAGTAATTACACCTTGATTAGCATCTACTCACTGGGTTGTTATACAGCATCATCTTAAACCGCCGGAAGTAGTACCAGCCTGTGTGCTCGTCTGTAGATGTCAATTCTGCATACATGTTCTCGGCGTCAAACCCAAATGAGTGAAACTGCCCTTGTGTATTAAAGAGGATACATGTTGGAGCTTTCAAGGAGTATCCACTTTTAAAATCGCACCCATTGATATGGAGAGTATGGCGATCGTGGGTGTAGTCCTTTTGGTAGGCAAGAGCGTATCCAGAATAAGTTGTCCCAAAATCAATGGCAACCACAACCTCCTTGTTGTCGGGGGTGTCGTCTGCTTCAGCGCATGTTGCCATCGTGATGGGCTAGACAATGTCGGTTTCCTATTTTAACATTTTTTCTGCATATTATAACAAAAGTAGATAAACATTTACATTACCATATGTATATATTATAGTTACTTGTACTATGACGAAATGTTAATTCCTTTGAAAAATCAAATAATGTAATTTAGCACTCTCACTCGTAATGAAAACAAACTGGTTTTCAGACGGAAGTACCACGTTTTGTCTCTGCTTAAATAGTTAACAAAGTCAGTTTACAAAAAGATGAAACAGTATGACGTAAACATGTGGAGGTATGCGTGTAATTATGTTAATACAATTTTATATACATTCAGTAGTTCAGATGATTTAGTATTGCAGTATTACAAAATGTATCCTGTACGACATAACTGTCTCCGTTGTTGGCGTGATCGTTCATCTCATTATTGAAAATTGAAAATGCTGAATGTATTATTTTCCAGATTATAAGTGATTTGAGATTATTTAAAATGCAATCTTATCATATCTATCATTTATTGTGTTTCCCTGAGCATGACTACAAGGTTAATTTTGAGTACCAAGAGTAGCGAGCGTCCGACTCTTTCCCCTGGTTGGAGTACATACAGTAATAATGTGAGATCCTCGTGGACTTTTTGCTAGCTATATTAGCTTGTCCAGAAGTATACAGTGTGCTTTTCACGTTTTCTACTCTCAGCAGGACCTGTTTCTATCAGAGTTACAGGAAGGCTCTATTGAAGGTGAGTTTTGAATTGTAGTCTTTTGAGCGTATATTTCAACATCTGAAATAATTATATAAGTGGTAGGGGAATGCCATATATTTCCTATTCAGTGACGTTATCGTTGTCATAGTTAGCAGTATTTATCTTATATGCCAGTATTTATGGTTGGAAGTTCTAGTGATCTTGGACACAGGGACATGATAATTTGTGACAATCATGTACAGATATAATTGGACCCAAACTAAGGTGTTCAGAGTAATTTTACATGTTGTAGGGATTTAAATCGACTTTCGGTAAAAATGACACCCCAATGACTTTCGGTAAAAAGGACTATAAGGGGGTGTCATTTTTACCAAAAGTCGATCTAAACCCCTAAAAAATGTAAAATTACATTGAACACCTTGGTTTAGGTCCAAATATAGCTCTAACAAATTCTCAGGTCCCTGTATGTTGTCATGGATAACCAGTATTGTAGTCACCGCCTGATCACACTGCAGCAGCAGTACATTGTACAAGGTCTTTGGGTTTTCTGAAGTAATTTTTAAGAGCTTCTCAAACTTTTAAATGAGTTACCTCCCTTTGACTGTTGCCAGTCGTATTTTATCGGCTTGATTTCGCGAAGCCTAGCTAGCAATGAGGTTTTAATACAATACGAGCTGTCATCTTACTAGTCTGTGGACAATACAAGGCGGTTCCTTCTAGTAAGTGTTTTATATATTACAAGCATGTGGGTTTTGCTGTTATCTTTGTTAACTACGACCATTATCATTTTATTTCATCGGTAATCATTTCATCGTTTGTGAATTCCATGAACTATTTTATTATCATTGTTGCACGGTACTTATCTCTTCTGGATGGAAACAAAAGTTTAACTAATATTTGAAAGAGCCTTGACTACAGGAGTAAAATAACGTTGATCGGATGTTAGTGTTAAGTATATTCTTATTGTGTTTGAAACAAAGCAATATCGTTTGATAACTGTTTAATATGAACTCCGCACACTAAACATACAGTGAGAACAATGGATATATAATCAATACGACATTTTATATCAATATCATAGTGACTGTATGGTATATCGACAAACATGTAATACACGTATAAAGAATTGTCATCTTTATCGAGATGGAGTTCTGTTCTGGTCGAATTACACGTATGTTTGTAACGAAAACTGTTTACATAACCTTAGAGAGGACGTATACGTTATTCATAAAGTGAGTACCACTAGACTGCCACCAGTCCCATCCCTTCTAGTTTTTAATCATACACACCTAGTGTATTTGCTACACAAAACGAAAGTAGAGAGTCATGCATACAATACAAACATATATATTTTGTTCGTAGACAGTAAAAGCTGTATTCTTACCGAGTTTCTGTCACCCCTCTTACATCACAATCACATGTTAATAGTTTGGTTTATAGTCTGCCTCATCTGTGTAGAAATTGACGTTTGTCCGAACTGAAGGGTTCTCCTCGACGTCAGACTGGCCCTTGGTTTCCGGGTAGGTATACGTACACATGTATATTAGTCGTAGGTGTATCGGTTACAGGTGTGTGACCTATTTCTGATAAACACATACAGCACTGGGTATGTAATCGACAGTAACATTATTTACACACATGTGAAATAGCGTGGCTCTGTCAATAAAGGTGTGGGGAGTTGTCGTTAAACATATCAAATGCATGTAATTGTCAATATGACTAGCTTAGTGACGTAACATGAACTTTCGGGAAAAAGAAAGTCCTTTGATTTCTACGATTAGAGTTTTTGTTTTTCGAAACATTTTGCTAAATTGCGTTATTCATTAAACATAAATGAACATGTATACAACAACACATTGTAAACTCATCCCCATAAGACACACATACATGTTTATCAATGTATTAGTCTTATGTAAATGTCTTTCCGTTCTTGGTCTTCAGGCTATCTGCCTTTGTTCGTTATATTGTTCACAGACTTTTAAATATATGTAAACATCGATGCATATTTTCATAATCATCTACAAACTATATTTTCCTCGAGTGTTCTTGATATTATCAGCAAGGCAATGCGATGATCCGTAAATACAACGATTCCGCCATTGCATTATTTCTGATAGCCAATGTTTTGATTTAATAATCTTATCAGTATACCCGCATTTATCGGCGAGTTAGATACAAATGATACATTTTATCAGGCATGGAATGTGATGCTCAATATGTAAAGCTTCACGATTTCCTTGTTTAAATAAATACTGACAACAACATGCGTTTTACACTGTACAGTTTAAATAAGGTATATTTTAGTCTGCGTGTTATATCATTCTGTGAATTAATACTGTCTGTCCTTTTATTCCTCAATGTTTCGTTATTCATTTAGCAGTGCTATTTTCTTATTATACCTTAGTTGTGGCGAGGTCGTTACACCACAAACAAAAAATTACCATCCAGCATTGAGTCCATCTGTACTCGCTCTAAACGGACATGTTGACAATGATAATAGTGATCAATAATATCCCGTGATGTTGTCGGGTCGCGCAATTATATTAGTGATAGCGCACTTGCCTGTCACCAAGGCGAAGGTAAGGGGTCACCTGCCCGACTACGTGTGTGTTTTCTCCGGGTACTCCGGTTCATCCCACAATCAAACCCCTTGTGCGCTAACATCCGGGCCAACAAGAGTGATTAATATAAGTTGAAATATATATCATATTACGTCACCCCGAGAAAATCAAGTGTGGAGAATTATGAAAAGTTCTTTTTACACAGCCAATACAATTTTCTATGTGACGTTTTGATGACTAGTACGATATGTACACTGTCACCTTCATCAGACAAATGACCAGTGAAGCGTATGCACACAAAGGTGTAAAATGTGTACGAGTTGTCCACAAAATCGATGTCGATCTTGGTTCAATAGTTGTTATATATGTGACGAAATGACTCGATTCAGCTACGCTTTTTTAAATACTTGGTCATAGATGTGCGAGAGTCTTTGAGCTCCCTCGTTTGATTTAGAACTGGCTCACTGCGGCGTATCCAAATAGCTTCCTTTATCTGCCGCTTGAACAGATTGCTCTCTCTGTTATCCCAGTCAATCACATGATTTTTTCTGTGTGGGATGGTCTGTGATTGCCGATTTATTTATCTGGGACTCCGACTTCTTCCTTTCTGTTCTGGTGAATTTCCTACCTTATTGGGTTTTGTAGCTCAAAGACTCTCGCACATCTATGGCCAAGTATTCAAAAAAGCGTATAAACTAATTACAGGTTAAAATAAATTGTCTAGTATAATGTACAAGCTTATGCTGAATTTACATGAAAATGATTTTGCTGATTTTAAATGGATTTCATATATCAAGAATCTATTCGATTGCACAGGACTAAGTTACGTATGGTTACAACAAAAAACTAGCACTATGAATAAACTTTACTTCAGGGTTAGTTTTAAAACTATTCTGTATGACCAATTTATACAACAATGGTATACTGATAATGAAAATCTTCCCGGGGTCAAGCATATGCAATATTTAAACATCAATTTCAGTTTGAAAAATTCTTAACTACTCTCAAACAAAAAGATAGAATAACTATCTGTAAGTTCAGAACCAGTAATATATCTCTGCCAATAGAGACTGGGCGATGGACTAGAACACCACGTGAAGACAGAATCTGTCTGCTTTGTTTTACTGGAGTTGAAAGCGAGTATCATTATTTGTTTATATGTTCAAATGCTTATGTAAGTCAAATCCGTAGAAAATATATTCCTTTTTAGTATACCTCTAATCCATCTGTTCATAAAATAAAAGGATTAATATCAATATCCAATGTTAGAATATTATCAAATCTATCGCTGTTCATACAATAACTAGAAAGAGATTTAAAAAATAAGTAGATTTGTTCACGTTATACCTGTATCGTATAACGGTACACGTAGATTTCTTTATGGTATACCTGTATCGTATAACGGTACATGTAGATTTGGTTATGGTATTATACCTGTATCGTATAACGGTACATGTAGATTTGTTTATGTTATACCTGTATCGTATAACGGTACATGTAGATTTGTTTATGTTATACCTGTATCGTATAACGGTACATGTAGATTTGTTTATGTTATACCTGTATCGTATAACGGTACATGTAGATTTGTTTATGTTATACCTGTATCGTATAACGGTACATGTAGATTTGTTTATGTTATACCTGTATCGTATAACGGTACATGTAGATTTGTTTATGTTATACCTGTATCGTATAACGGTACATGTAGATTTGTTTATGTTATACCTGTATCGTATAACGGTACACGTAGATTTCTTTATGATATACCTGTATTGTATAACGGTACATGCAGATTTGTTTATGTTATACCTGTATCGTATAACGGTACACGTAGATTTGTTTATGTTATACATGTATCGTATAACGGTACACGTAGATTTGTTTATGTTATACATGTATCGTATAACGGTACATGTAGATTTGTTTATGTTATACCTACACCGTATAACGGTACAGGTAGATTTGTTTATGTTATACCTACACCGTATAACGGTACAGGTAGATTTGTTTATGTTATACCTGCATCGTATAACGGTGCATGTAGATTTGTTTATGTTATACCTGTATCGTATAACGGTACATGTAGATTTGTTAATGTTATACCTGTATCGTATAACGGTACATCTAGATTTGTGTATGTTATACCTGTATCGTATAACGGTACATGTAGATTTGTGTATGTTATACCTGTATCGTATAACGGTACATGTCGATTTGTTTATGCTATACCTGTATCGTATAACGGTACATGTAGATTTGTTTATGTTATACCTGTATCGTATAAAGGTACACGTAGATTTGTTTATGTTATACCTGTATCGTATAACGGTACATGCAGGTTTGTTTATGTTATACCTGTATCGTGTAACGGTACATGTAGATTTGTTTATGTTATACCTGTATCGTATAAAGGTACACGTAGATTTGTTTATGTTATACCTGTATTGTATAACGGTACATGTAGATTTGTTTATGTTATACCAGTATCGTATAAAGGTACATGTAGGTTTGTTTATGTTATACATGTATCGTATAACGGTACACGTAGATTTGTTTATGTTATACCTGTATCGTATAACGGTACATGTAGATTTGTTTATGTTATTCCTGTATCGTATAATGGTACACGTAGATTTGTTTATGTTATACCTGTATCGTATAACGGTACACGTAGATTTGTTTATGTTATACCTGTATCGTATAACGGTACATGTAGATTGGTTTATGTTATACATGTATCGTATCACGGCACATGTAGTTTTGTTTATGTTATACAGGCATCGTATAACCTTAAATAGAGATAACACAAAAAGTGATGACGTCGTTTACTGCGAAGATTCTAATATTAGCGTGCGGGATGTTTTAATGTGAGAGGAAACCGGAGTACCTGGAGAAAACCTACGTCATTGGGCAAGTGACCCCGTACCTATATTCAAGCCCGATTGGGAAATCCTACGTCGGTCGCCTTGGTGTAACCAGATTCTTATAGTTAGTTTAAACAGTAGTTATTGAATTTTCAAACATGTTAATTACATACATATAGTTTAACAGGGATTGGGGAATAACCTTAGGGCTTATATCATTTCCTCTCCTAGATTCTTGTAAAAATGCGACTGACACTGGGTATGTTCTTATACAAGATATCTCGAGTTTCAAACTGGAATTCGTCCTAACAATCTGTGAATGTCCCCATGTGTTAATAAAACCTATGTTCTCATGCCAGATCTTTCGTGTTTCAAACTGAAAATCATCCAAACAATCTTTGAAGGTCCATATGTGTTAACGAAATAAATTTATATTACGACTTGTCTTTTTACCGTGAAATTATTAAAGATTAATCCTCAAACTTACATTACATTTGTATCACTATATTTTCAAACATGTACTTTTATAACTTTGACTCTGCTGTATTCATTATTTCCTTTACTATGCCTCTATATTGTACGTAAGACTTCTGGTTACACACGTATACGAATGGTTACAGTGTAATTAAGTCCCTGAAACTTGTCATGCCAGTTGGAAGCAGCAATTGTGCAATGTATGCATGCATTATATTGTTGACTGCGTACTACCAATGTTTATTATATAAAACTTATATCTTTTGACCTTAAGCACCAATGATGGATCCTGATGTACTGAATGGTCTTATATATAGTGCAGTAACAAATATTCATGTTATTCAGTATTTAACATCGGTAAAAGATAATTTTTCATGAGGTGGTTTTATTCTTCGAAGTTTTACTTTTTGACATCACAAGGTTGTTGAATGTGTTTAAATTATCAGTTCATGAGATTAGCCTTGACCATGATGCTGGAATATATTTTGGTGTGTTTTACATAAAATACTAGCTAACGAACAGAATTAATGTTTGGCCAATAGTTGTAAATGTGATACGATGTAGACAGTTTGAGTCCGTACACAACGACGAAATCATAAATATATATCGACGAGAAACACAGAAGACGCGAAGAGGATACATAAGGTAATAAAATAAACTATTTTCATTTTACACAAGATATACATTTTAAAGGGTCATTATCCATGAATTTGTTTCCTGCTTATGTTATGTTTTTTATCTTGTGAAGATGTTTTATTTCATTTTCTATATGTTTAAGTCTGCCGCACACAGCCATTCATCAACGCTCTACACTTACCATAACAAGGAATAACAACTAAACTACAGTGAAACCTTATCAAAATTTTATTAAATAGAAAAAAATCTCCTCTGAAAGCAAAACTATTATCTTCGCTTACAATTATTTTTACACTTAAAGCACAGCGCGAGTGAAACAGTAAATATCATAAGGACACATAAGAATGCATACGAAGCAATGATTTGGTAGGCAGCGAAAAGGTACACAGTTCGGTCGCACCAGTTACGGGGCTCGTGTAGTAACTGTTTATAATGGGGCTCCCAAATATCAAACACCCAAAACGTTCCCGCCACAAGCCAGGCAAATAAAAATGTAGTCAGCATCACATCCATCATCCGGAAGGTTCGTGACGCAAATGCGCCGTCGCCTTCATGCGCATCGTAAAACGAATCTAGTTCTTCGTAACGTTTGCTTTTAATGTTATGCCACACTGTTCCAATAATCTTGACCATGCCGAAACATCCACCAACCAACAGGTACACGGGAATCCTCCTCTGTCGTGGACATTCGTTGAGGTATTTCACACCTGTTCAATATAAACGTTTCATAAAACAGTGATTCTTATTTAAACAAGAGAAATATGATATTATTTGCGGTTTATATTTGTCTAATTAGTTAATAATTATGTGTTATAATGAAATGTAGATTAAAAAGCGACAGAGTTTAGTACCCAGCAAACAGGGTGAGAAGTGAGACGTGAGACGTGAGACACGTGAAACGTGAGACGGGAAGATAGAACATTAACACGTGTATAGTCTGTTCTACATTTTCTTTGATCCATCATCTACACTTTGCGAGTTGTCTATCTTAGACAAAGCATGGACTGATAGTTATTTGTTGAAGCTGGTTGATACTGCGTGTGTCGGTAGTAACACAGTGTCCTTGCTGATCATTACATTGTGTATGATGATATTTGTACTTCTTCACTTGACAGTAAAACATGAATTGTTGAACAAGCATCTTACAAATCCTTAAGTAGACGATTTTGCTTGAGAATTTAATAGAAGATCCCTCGCATCGAGTACATCTGTGCTTAAACTTCGGGTTTTTCAGTCATGACTTTGAACGTAAACCTCCGATGTAACTATTTGTAATATAAAACGATAGCTTTATCCCCACTCGTATGTCTTAGTGGGGGACATATACCTCGTTTTGATCGTACAAGCCATTTCAAAATAACAAGATTTACGTAATGTCGGTTCATATTTATCCTCGTGAATATCAATTCTTTCTGCATGTTCCCTTCAAGACGTGAACCAGGAGGATGATAAACACACTTAAACAGATCAGTGGGTAGATCCTCTACCGACCCACAATCTACTTACCGACAGATAGCATGGTGATTGGTAGCGCCGTAGATATCCCCACGAGCACGATAATGAAAGCTGCATACAAAAAAAAAAATAGAAAAGAAAATATACAAAATAATTAAACATACTGCCGCCAGTGAAAAAATAGCTGTGTCACAATATCCACGCACACCTATATTGATACTGGGTAACATACCTATATTAGAGGGAGAGGGCGTTTCTCAGTTGAGATAACTTGTGCCTAATCCTTTTTGTTGAATGACAAATAAAATATAAACTTATATTAATATTGGAATACATATTTATATTGAATAACAAAGACAAGTTGTGCGGGGAGACGTTGAATTGAACAAAGTCAGCACCCAAGGCGTCTATGACAGATGTGGAAAGAGTGGATAAGGATGACATCTCTTATTCAGCCGATATGTTAATTAGATTGCACATGAAGTACACAATAAAAGATACATAATTACGTCAAATATACATATAACATGTGTATGTCTATTTTTACAACTATAATTTATAATAAAACAACTAACTGGTTTAAATACCCCGAGAATCCTTAACTAAGCAGCACGAAAGACGGACCTATCCGAATACCAAATGACAATTGACAAGGTAAAGGGTTCACTCTATGCGTCGTTTCCGAGATATAAGATTCCGGAAACGTGATTTGGCAGTCACGTTGTACATTAAGAGGCCATGTGTACTTCTGATTTAAAGGTAATTCGTAAGCAAACCAATTTCGTTGAAGCAAATTTGGACGAAAATGGAAGAAATTTCGCATCCTTCAAGAAAGGGTAATCTACTGTCTACTGACGAGTATACAATGTCTGTACTCTGTTTTTAGACATGTAGTCTAGTCGCGCATACGAGCTTTTTGCATAACCACCCCCTCCTACGCGCTATCACGACGAGAAAAAGTATTTCGAAACGACATATTTGCTAACGTTGCTAATCTACAAATGTGCGTGTTTTCATATCAATGATTGTGTTGGTGTTCAGTGATAGACTGAACGCTTAAGTTTTAGCAAAATGTAATTTGTACAACAAGTGTGACCATACAGTGTTGAGTCGTTCTGTTTGTTTTTATGCTGTTTCCATGAATATAATTGAAATAGTCATCACTGTACAACGAAATAGATATCGTCATTAAAAACGCCGACCGTTTCTGTGATTTCCATGGAAACAAATTCCTTTAGCTACAACCTGTTGCATTGAAGAAACATCACAGTTTTTTTAAATTTTATTTTTGAAGATATCTTTGTCTCGCATGTGCAATAATTAAATGTGACCTCTTGGCGACTCAGTAATATTTGAGTATTTCAGCAACAGCCATGCATTTTCACCATTTTCCTCAATTTTTCCCCACATAGAACACACACACACCCCTGGAAATTTGGAACCCCCACACCACCACCACCCAGATAGGTCTGTGGATCCGCCACTGCTAAGCTGTGAGCCACTACAATGTATATGTCTGACTTGTGTGATAGCAATGTGTCTCAAATGAGTAAAGACATGATGTCTTCGTTTCTTTATGCCAACTGTAAGTCTTATCTGTGTGATAATTATACGTCTCGAAAGTGCATGAGCATAGCAATATGATACACGGTAAATACTTCTGAATTACGTATATGGCAACTGTATGTCTCATATATGAAATATACTTAAGGAATGATTTTATTTTGTTTTGCAACATTCACGAGGTCATAACAACATTGTCTTTTCGGACACATGTCCAGCAAGCCAATGTTGTTATGACCTCATGAATGTTAAAAAAACAAAGTCATATTTCTTAAATTTACATTTTTAACCGCTTTGAATATTCCGATGCAAGCATAAATAAATAAATATGGGCATTGTTTTCTATTTATACATTGGGGCAACGCAGTAGAGAGTACAGCTTGTTTTCGCGGGGAAAATATCAAACTTCTGTTGGTGGTCCTAGCAACAGCATGGCAACAAAACAAACAAAATATAGTTGCTTTTTCAAATTCAATTTGTAGATATTATACAAGTGGTATATTATTATCGTGTACTTTACACACCTTATTAAAGCTTTAAAATCAAGTCAATTCTGTTTGATACTAATTCATATTAGCATAATAAAACTAAATTGAGGACTGTTCCACGGCGGACGTGAACCAAATACGCCATGTGCTTCGTCATTTTAGTGTATCAATACGCAGTGATGAGGCATTTTCGTCAATGGGTCCAAGCATACAGAATGTAAATATATATACTGTGCATGTATGTTTGACTGATATAATGATAATTATGATTGTCTCACCTGTATGACAAATAAGTCTGCCACTCCGACAGATAAAATCACAGGTACTTGTCGCCTCTGTATTGGCTTCTTGTATCTGTATAAATATAGCACCGTAACCTCCCTGTTCCGTATCCACCGATTTTCCCCTGGAGGACCAGCCAAGTGCTGTTTTACAAAGTTCTCGTTGATCATCAAACGACTGCAAATATAAGATATAAGTTTTAAAAAGTAGCACAAATATTTCTGTCGAAATTGTGTATAATGCATTTAGCTCTTTTAGTCCTATTCTATTTTCATGTTCGGTTTTTTTTGTGTTTTTTTTGTAAATGTGCAGTGAAAAAGTATCACGTCCGATTAAATTTTTAGACAAAAGTATAATGTATATATCCAAATGAGGAAAGACATGTGAAAAACAAAGATGACAGTTTCACTCTGAAGAAAATGTCTATTGTTTCTTTTTCCAACTTTAAGGCATCGTCCTTCTATTACGATACCTTATACACTGTTTTCTACATTATACACAAGGTCACAGACAACACGACACTTTCACGAGACGATAAAGCCGTAATTATTGTAAAGGATATTACCGAACTGCTTACAAAAATACAATTATATTTATTATTCCAGCTATATAAACATTCCCCGTATCAAACTTCCTGTCAGGTGATTGCCGCTGTCACCGACATGGTTCTTATCTTAATGGTAATGTTTTCGTAACATTTCACGGATAGAATTCATTTCAGTCACTCATTATAGACACAGCAGAGCTTATTCCGAAACTCAGGAGGAGGTTCCGAACGTCAACAAAATAATTAGATATCGATAAAATGTGCTGTGCCGGTATTACGTTTGGCAGAAGGTCGACATTTGATTAGATGTTATAATTGATCTTTGCACTTAATCCAAAACACAACGGACTCATTTAATTATATGTTTTCGTATCATTTTGTTATTTTTGAACAACAAAATCATTTCAGTTTTCGATGTGGAAATGATTAAAACAGCAACTTGTCGTCAACTACCAGCCTTAAAAAAACCCAAATAGACGCCATTACAATTCCATTCCTTTGTCGTTTGAGGATAGTGCAATTTTTGTGGGATAGTAATGTTTTAATGTGATAATTTAATCAGTTATATGTATCAACAGAATCACGTTTAACACTGTGGGACCCGACTTTATTATCATTACCGCCTTTCTAGATCGGTTTTGTTTTACAACCATTTGAACAAATTACGACTTCGATGCACGATATTTGTTATCTCAAGTTTAAATATGGCATTCATTTCGTGTGTGAGCGTGATATTCTATTTCAGATTCTTGCGAATCGTTTCAATGAATCATCACCCCCAATACACACAATCATCAAATCACCAAAACCAGTATCATATTATTACATTCAGCTTTAAAATTTGAAAAATAGTTTCGTAGAAAATAGAAAGCAGTTATGAATGTATAGTCATTATTGTAAAGCTACATCAATTGCACGTTTTTCTTAGTTTTTTTTTATCTAAACATATCTGATATTGTCAACACAGTATTTTACTATCTAAATATATAAACTGTTCACAAAGCTGGTATTTTTCAGGTAACCATGGCAGCCGAATCGCATACTGATATGTTGATGATATGTCTCAGGTTTTTATAGCGATTTTAACTGATTGAAATGAGTGCTTATGTATTACTTATAAAAACATTAAGAATAATATATACAAAATTCAGATTGTGTAAGCTTAAACGTAAACAAGCAATGGGAAGATTACGGAAACACTCCAGAGAACAAAGATTAGGCAAAAATGTCTTGTTCTAGAAGATGAGGACTATTTATTCTTTGGGTATGACTGAAAAATGACTATTAAAACAAATTATTCAATATGATTCTATGCTTAACACGAATACTTTAATACCAATTGTATCTACTGAAAATATTCAACGTATGCTTGGTTCTTGCTTATTCATAAACAATCACTTGCACTGGTGGGAGTTCCCATTGTAGGTTGTTTTGTTATTTGCCTTCATGTTACTATGTTACTATGTAACTATGTTACTATGTTACTATGTAACTAAAAATGAGCAATAAAATATTAAATTGAATTGAATTAAACTAATGCACAAAAGAACAAACATCTTGTTTGTCGTTGGTGCTCCATAACTGAAACCCAAGAATTGGTAAACATGTGGCGTTTTCATTCTATCAGCATTAGGCTAGAATCTCCTGACCGTTGGGATCTAAAGTTCCGCGCTAATCTTGTCGTCTGATCATCCCAGTGATTGACGCTGTGGGATGATATCGTACGACTTCCAGTGATTATCTTCTTGTATGCTATCCACGATGTGTCGCTGTCGTCACTCTGGTGCTTATTTGTTATGTGATATTGTGGAGGTGGATATGACGGATTAACAAATATATTATGTGACTGATTACACAAAACGTCAACGACTACAGTCATATTCAATTTACATATTCAACGTATATGAACTTAATCAAGTGGGTTAAGTAATAGTTTGATAACGGGGCTTATAGTTAACATTATTTTTTTTTAATTATAAACGTAATTTTTCCCCAACTTAGCATATGTCTTTATATAATTTTACCAATCACTAACGCTATATACGGCCGATAACACGTTCAACGGTATCGATAACAAATATAGGTCCAATGACAAACTTCACACGGAATTGTATATATATTTCTTAGTGCACGTGTCCTTAATGCTTTAATTTTAATACATCGTCGGTGCAATCTAATAACAAATCATGCCGATGCTAACATAAAACGTAAATTAGTTGTCACATGTGTTATAGTTCACATACAAAGCGCATCTGTATATGTCTCCCGTCTTGTCCACGTTATCTCCGAACACACGGCTCTTCCTTTGTCTTAAATATATCTGCAGTTATGGATACGGTGATGTGATTTGTGTGTTTGAAAGTGTTATGGATGGCGGACTAAACTATTAATCGGATTTTCTCTTATGCACAAGAGGACTTTCTATCAGAATATAAAAGTTGACAATTCCCGGAATGTTGTTGCAACGCTATTTGCAATTTGACATTTTATGGATGTCATCTTATTCTGTTGTTGAAAACGCTAAAGTTGAAAAGTATTTTTACGTCTTCATAAACAATTGAATAGCCCTTGTTGGGCTATAATTCAGTGGATCTATGCATTTTAATCAAGATTAGGAAGAGTAGCATTATAGAACATAGCATTATATCATGTCGGTTTACAAACCAATCTCTGAACATTTATGTCAATTATTACATTATGTGTTCCGTTAAATAGCTATTTTACAGTACCTAAACGTCGATATTGTATTTCAAATTAACAATACGTGTTTAACAATATAACAATACATTTCATCCTATCTTATCCAAAGATTGCATACTTAAGAAACCTGTACAGAAAATAAGGCGTCACTACATTAATATCCACTCATATTCCGAATGGATGTTTGATGGGAGATTGTTTTGGTGTTTTGCACATCGTATGTTAGCAGTATGACATTTTGTAAAATACCTCTTACTTATGTCGAAAACAAGATTTATATCGTAATTACTGGTCAAGCAATTTTGAGAAGTGTTTTAATTTCGGCATGTTAGATGTTGGTATACTAAAAGGATAAGTCGAGCAGTTATAAGTTAGTTTTTGATAACCGTGGCGATTCATATTCGGATAGAGTTATTTATAACATGCTGTTACGTGTATACCATTGTCACAGTGTTTACGAAATCTCTATGTAATGATGATTGGTAAGAGGGTATAATTAGTTGTTTTATTGAATAAAGCAGGGAGCATACATTTGTTTGTAAGGACTCCTAGCCTTCTATGTGGTTGTCGTTCGTGTGGTAATGGATTATAATTAGACAGGATTACAAAGACTGTCTCTTAAATTCAGGCAATTATGTAGCATACATATCATTTGAGTATAAACTAATGAATTAACCGTTTAATCGATACTACTAGCTAAACAGCGAAATAACACCAAAACATAAAATATGGAATCGTCTATTTAACATTTACAGTCGAAACAGAAATCCAAAAAAAGTTAACATTTTAATAGCACCATATGATTATTTGTCAATTGATAGCACCATATGATTATTTGTCAATTAATAGCACCATATGTTTATTTGTCAATTACTAGCACCATATGATTATTTGTCAATTAATACCACATCAGTGGTACTTCAGATCTTGGCTCGTATTTATGAAACTGTTCTAACGCTCAAGCTTAACAATTGAACAGACTTCAAGCCAAATACTCATTGTTTACAAGGAATTTGGTTTGAGCACATAATCCATGCTTGATCATGATGTAAGTAAGTTAAAAAAAAACTAGATTGATAATTGAGTACTGACAATAATACATGCTTTCGGAAATGTTTGTATATTTTATATTCTATCTTATAATTGTCATGTTTGAGTGTACATATAGCAATACTTTTATTGAGGCGACTAATGTTTGTTGATATGTAACGAAAGTTACATGTACACATACATATGCTCAATAATCTCTTCAACATCAAACCATCATTTTATACGCTGTAGGAATCAATGTTAGGCTGAAGAATAGGTTTGCACTGAGACACAGCAATGCAGATTACAAAACAGCAACACCCTACCTAACCTTTTGTAGGAAGTCCCCATAGACACTTGGCCTCAGAACCTTTCACACGATTCTTTCGCGAAATAATATCGAATATGTTAACATGTTATCCCTCTTTACCGCTACATGTGTACCCCTTCGTTTAGACGCAGTTTTAACGAAATATCTAGTTAAACAAACACCACACATGACAAGCATTCGCGCTAGCATATACTACAATATATACATGTATTCATAAAAATACATTTTTTGTTTACAGATAACTCCTCCCCATACACAAGCCATATTGTAAGTTAGTAACTTATTACATATTTGCAAAGCTAAACAGATTATTATGTGCTATATTACTCTTCACTGCACGTGCTTATCCCATTGTCAGTCAATTAGTACTAATAATTCTGTAAAAATATAAACTCAGTTAAACCGAATACACCAGCGATAACAAATACAAGCTTATTGGCAAACATATCACTCTTAGTGAAAAATAGAAGCAGTAAATGACAATAGGGAATCGTAACCTGCAATTAACATTCCCCCTAAAGAGAAGAAGGGGATTGCCGTACATATCACTTATATGCGTTTTTACCCTTAAATGCCTTTAATAGTGGAAATGTCACAGAAAGGTGCCAAAAAGCTTTGCACGCATTTTGCACCCATGTACCTTGCATCCATTACAATACCGAGCTTGTGATGTGTCCTACATTTCTTTATCGTATCCTGGCACCACAACATTTGTTTTGGCCCGACGAGGCACTTGCTTTTCTTTCTCGAATAATTTCCTTTGATTAAGTGTTTCTAACAGAATGTCTGTTGATCTTTGCAATCATAAAAGCTATTACTGCTGTCCTTGCTAGTGTGGCAAATATACTTTATAATGTTACACATGGATCGCTCGATTGTATAAACGGCAAACAATTTTATAGGTCATACCTGGCCTAATGGTTTCACTACTATCTTAACGACTCAACATATTTTTTTCTAATATAAGGTTACACGGTAATCTTGACGGACCATCAACCAAAAAAGGTTACACATGGTCATACGGTAACTTTAATGGTAAACGACCCCGTTATGTCATATGAGCCACACAGTCATCTTAACGACCCACTAGGTAGACCAGGTAGGTTTGTCGTTAAAGCTATCGCGTGTGACTTCATAAGGTTTGTGGGTCTTTTAGAGTACCGTTTGTCCCTGTATGACCTTATTAGGTTGTTTTTTTACCATAATAATACCATGATACCGTATCGGAATTCCATTTGTTCAGTGTTTGTATATCTTTACACAGATAGATATATCAGCTTTCATTATTTAATGTCACTCCCAGACAAAATTACGTTTTATTATCATTTTGATACAAAGTATATGATTAAAAGGTAAAATATCATGCTACATTTGTAACGCAAGTAACTTTATTATGGATCGACTCCTAGTTCTAACCATGTTTTAAGTATTCTATGTATATGGACATCACGATTAAAGGAGAGTACTACATGAGGTCATTACTTACAACAACGGTATTTGCAAGGCTTCTTGATGGCGAGCTTTGACAGGCATTTTCGGCTTTTATAGCACCAACTGGTGTCGACGATCCCTTGTAACTACCGTAGCTCCCAGTAGATTTTGTACTTCCGGTCGATATCCCTGTGGAACTAGAGGAATGCATCCTCCGTCCCGAACCCCTTTTCAATGAACCTCTGTTCTTCCTTACCATCGTGCCCTTCCGGACCAACATCGACATTCTGTGAGAGTAACGTCAGCACCTGGGCACCAGCGGACCTGTAATCACGAATGACAGGATTACTACTGTATGGCATCATAGCTGTTCATTGTCGGCGACGTGGGCGAGTAGACAATAATATGCATGCATTCACCTTTATACAATATAGTTGTGTTAACGACATTCGATGTATAAGCTGAACGAGTAATGTCGACATTACTTAGAATAATGAGATTCTCCCACATCATTTCCAAGACATTAATTCCAATTTCTTAAGAATTATTTTAAGAAATGTTTTATACTGTTTTAAAATGTTAATTCATCAAACCAAAATTTCCACTGATTGCTAGTGGCGACTATATCATGACATACGATCAATATAGACATATATGTTTCGGGATTATACACCTACATTGTACACGGCTTTCGCGACGTCGAGGTTCAATAAATGTCAAATAAAAATTAACAATCACGTTTCTATCATTGACGTATGATTGACCTAAAAACACCTGCTCTGGACAGTAAAATGATTTCATTAGTCCACACATTGGCTGTAAAATATACTGTGTCGTTTAAATAATCTCCGTAAAACATTACTTGTTGTTTTATGTCTGTCTCCGGCCTTAACCTACAATAATAACATTCAATTCACTTCTAATTGAGATTAAAAATACCGCACACCTACTTGGTACAGGCAGACTGTTTTCAGTTTCATAGATGGCGAGCTACTTACGACACTCCTGAACACTTTCATGTTAGGACGAATTAACGATTCACTAGTTTTGTCTGTTTTTGGTTCGTTGAAATACTGCAGTTGATTGCGCAACAACTTTGTACAACACAGCGCTGCTATTATGTGCGGAGTATTTCAACAACGAAAAATATTTTCAAATGATAAATAAGTGTAATACTGTCATATCTGTATGTATATATTGGCTAAAATGAAATATATGCCTATCACATGTTTTATTTTGATATATTACTTCTTCATTTACTGTCTCATTAACATTGGCTATTTTGCAGGTTTTAATGAGACGCTTGCCTTATTGGACAAAATCAATATTCGTGAAATTGAACTGCATATTCTTTAATTATCCATGTCCCTCTCATGTTTTTTTCGATCTTTCCGAACACCATTTGTGTTGTATTTCAGCGGGTTTCTTGTGTTCGAGGACATTGTTGTCCCATGGGAGTATCGTAATGTTATATCTGCCCTTTTCACATTTGAAGATAAGGTAGTTCAATTCTTTCTTCTCCTAATCAACTTTTCAATTAGCCCGCTAACTAACATGACTGTGACACACCACATTTCTCTGTGTCCAATTCCTATGATGTCATCAATGCTGACTACATGCTCAGATACTGTTTTTGTCGGGTAGTCTATCTCATAACAATCAGAATACTGACATTTTCCCTAAATCCTCATTGGTCAGATCGTCATCACGTGGTGATAGATGATCTGTGATATTGATTCGGTGTTACTATTTTAAGGAAAAGCAGATTTAAATTCTATTTGTGACGTCAGTTCAAATGTAACGTTACACTATTCTCTGCAAAATGCATTCCTCCCGCCCGTGCAATTTTTTACGTGTTCTACCTGTTTTAATCATTTAAATATTATATAGCATCTCATATAACAATTAAGGACTTTTATTTCGGTGAATATATGATTATTTGTATCTGAGAAGATGATATTGATCTGTCTCCAAGATTCAGCGCTGACCACATATGATCTTATATTAATATGGAACAGATCAAAGTCATTGTTGTTTCTCGGCAATTGTACATTATGTTGTTATAGGCGGTATTTTAGTTTCCAGATTTCAATTTCAGGCGTGCTTCGCATCAACCCACGAGTTGTTAAGTGTAGACTCGTATATCCATGTTCTTAAATGTCATAGCTGTCATAACTGGAACCTATTATCGTACCTTTAATTACTATGTTCTGATGTGGTCAATGCGCTGTCGACGATTGATTTATTAAGATTCCTTCCCATTTTCACCTATATAAGGCTACAATGAAACGCTGTGTGTGATATACTTAAGTTTGTGATATGTCCATCACATGATCTCTTCGACACTACATGTGCAAATATACTTAAATAACAGTATTAATCACTCAATATGCTAGACAATAAACGTGCTATACATGTAATATCCTCACTCCTAAACGTGAGATACTGAGTAAAAAAGATATCAATCACGCAATATCATCACTCCAAACCGTAAGATACTTAGATAAATAAGATATTAACCACGCAATATCCTCACTAATTAACGTGAGATACTGAGGTAAATAAGATATTAACCATGCAATATCCTCACTACTTAACGTGAGATACTGAGGTAAATAAGATATTTACCATGCAATATCCTCACTACTTAACGTGAGATACTGAGGTAAATAAGACAAAACATTGTACTAACCATCCAACATCTTGTTTACTATATTGAACTAGTATTTGATACTTTTATAGCCTGGACGCTGTAGGAAAGACATTTGATTCTGGGTTCAATAAACCACATAATCTTATAGCCGCTGTTCATGAAATACAAAGCCGCCGTTATATATCAGAATAAGTATTTCACCAACCGTACACGCACTTTTAATTTAATAAGATATTGGATTTATTGTCACTTCCCTTAATAGAACTGAAGGGACAATAACTCAGTTTCCACAAGCAACGTTGAGAACCTACCTTTATGGTTATACTCTACATGCTATCCGAAGGTGCTTATTTTTTCCAACAGTATATAATATATAATATTAATATATCTAATAGCCATACATCCCTTTACTTTTGCTGAAGGCTACATAACAGAATAGGGCTGAAGCTAATCCCCAAAGTTAAGTTTTGGACTGAGGCTAAGGCTCTGTGAATAATGCACGAGACAGACGGTTAACGTTATACAGCAGCCACGCAATCTCGTGGGATCGAACGCGCTCATGGAAAATTAGGTCGTCCGTCATTACACAACATGACGTAACTGTGTATTAGACGAAGTCTATGCCTTAAACTAAGCAATTACCAAACCGTTTATGTTGCCTTGATCATTCTTTGAACAGACCACAAGGGCCCGGATAATTAAATTCTCCGCTTTTCTGCAACATTCGCCGCCTGAGGTGAGAAAAGAAAACCGCTGGGTTTTATCACACGTAGTAAACTGAGATATGTTATTGCTTGTTTTTAAGGATTTGTCATTTCCCTCTCCTAGGGATGATTTACAAACAGCCTCTGTCAAAAACAGAAATAAAGAAAACTATATTTTCCTGTTTTAATTAAGGATTTTAGTGCGGAAAAGACAGCGACATACATTTCATTGCTAATAGGCGTTTTTCGTTTAAACTGTATCTTATTTGGAAACACACATATATAGAATGGAAATGCATTTTCGATATATTATCTAATTGGGACAGTAAAAATCGAGAGAAATGAGATGTTACATTGTAAATGTATGACAAGTCTCTTAAAACAAATATGGTATGATGTGTGAAACAGAGGCATGGCTCCTGTATACATAGGAAACAGAGGCATGGTTCCTGTATAAAATGTACATAGGAAACAGAGGCATGGCTTCTGTATACATAGGAAACAGAGGCATGACTCCTGTATACATAGGAAACAGAGGCATGGCTCCTGTAAACATAGGAAACAGAGGCATTACTCCTGTATACATAGGAAACAGAGGCATGGCTCCTGTATACATAGGAAACAGATGCATGGCTCCTGTAAACCTAGGAAACAGAGGCACGGCTCCTGTATACATTGGAAACAAAGGCATGACTCCTGTAAACATAGAAAACAGAGGCATGGCCCCTGTATACATAGGAGCCAGAGGCATGACTCCGGTATACATAGGAAACGGAGGCATGGCTCCTGCATACATAGGAAACAGCGGCATGGCTCCTTTATACATAGAGAACAGAGGCATGACTCCGGAATACATAGCAAACAGAGGCCTGGCTCCTGTATACAGAGGAAACAGAGGCATGCCTCCTGTATACATAGAAAATAGAGGCATGGCTCCTTTATACATAGAAAACAAAGGCATGACTCCTGTAAACATAGAAAACAGAGGCATGACTCCGGAATACATAGCAAACAGAGGCCTGGCTCCTGTATACATTGGAAACAAAGGCATGGCTCCAGTATACATAGCAAACAGTGGCATGGCTCCTGTACACATAGGAAACAGAAGCATGGCTCCTGTATGCATAGGAAACAGAGGAATAGCTCCTGTATACATAGCAAACAGTGGCATGGCTCCTGTACACATAGGAAACAGAGTCATGGTTCCTGTATAAAATGTCCATAGGAAACAGAGGAATAGCTCCTGTATACAGAGGAAACAGAGGCATGCCTCCTGTATACATAGCAAACAGTGGCATGGCTCCTGTATGCATAGGAAACAAAGGCATGGCTCCAGTATACATAGGAAACGGAGGCATGGCTCCTGCATACATAGGAAACAGCGGCATGGCTCCTTTATACATAGAAAACAGAGGCATGACTCCGGTATACATAGCAAACAGAGGCATGGCTCCTGTATACATAGGAAACAGAGGCATGGCTCATGTATACATAGGAAACAGAGGCATAACTCCTGTATACATAGAAAACAGAGGCATAACTCCTGTATACATAGGAAACAGAGGCATGGCTCCTGTATACATAGGAAACAGAGCAGTACCAATCTTTAGGCGGTAAAGTTAAAAACCAATATATCTCTTTTCTGAGAGATATCTAATATTGCATTTGATTATGGTAATATTTGGATCTAGAGGCGATATCATTATACATCATTAGGTTCATTGTTATGCTAAAAGTGCATTGTCATAGACTTGTTGGCGTAGAAGTGTGTTGTCACGTTCTCATTCTTCAGTCGTTGTGTATATTACTTTCCGATCTCATGTAAATTACTCTATGCGCTTAGCATGCAAGGGGTGATAGACATATTTATTCGATACAATCAACGATTGTTTTCCTCAAGTGCGTCTTATCACGGGATTCTTTTTTACCCCTATATGTGGTATCTGCTTGTTCATGTCGAGTCGTCAACATATAAAGGTAGTGTAATACTACTCAAACTCGACAACATATGGACCGTAACCAACCCCAGACTGTATCCTATATACCAATCCAGGCAGTCGTAGTTGAGCAAACAGGTAAAGTGTCTTGCTTAAGGACACGACTACATCTTGCCGTCTGAACACACAACTTTACTTTGATCCCAAATATAAATAGTCTCTTATTTTACATGAACCTAATCGTAATAGACAATTGACCTTTAAAACAGGGTTTTTCAAAATGGTATAGAAGTGATTCATCGACCAGATCGTGCATATCCACGAGTGTCTATAACTTTAAATGATGGCAATGAAAGACGGATTCGAAGCTCGACAGATACACCATACCAAGCAGATAGGATGGATTCGAAATATTACAAACTTTTCGAAAATCGTATGACAGCCAGGTGTTGAGCCTGTATGTGCCACTTATACTAACAAGTTCTCCGTACCACTACCAAAGCCTTTCACTATGCATTTGAAACTATTTCCCGACAATGTTTAGCTTTGATAAATGTATAAAGATCAAATAAACAACAAACATCAGTGTTCTGAATGTCTACAAAGATCCAACAAGGGCCAAGGATAGACTATGATCAATAATGGCATAACTTTTTTATTCTCAACTTAAACCAGATTTGCGTAACATATCCACTTTATGAAACTAAAATATTGCAATAACATCATTTGTATGTACGTTATCAAAATAACAAGTTAAATGATCTGTATGTAAGAAACTTCAGATTCTTGTCAGTATACACATTGATAGTTTTAGTCAAACATGTTGAATCTCTTTATGGGAAAGGATTGTTTGGGCAGTGTTTCGTCAATATCGTTTCGTTGTATGCACACAGAACACAAGAAATATAATAAAATGCATCCAGAAGTGTTCCTTTGTAGAATAAAAACATACAAATTGAACCCAATGAACCACTTTAAGTATATCTCAAGTAGTTTGCATATCCTTTAAACAAACAAGCTACATATTCAAAAAATAGGCCAATATGAGGATTACATTAACTCTAAATGCAAAACCATGTTCAATATATATATCCCCTGGGGAGATTAGTTACCGATATTCAATATACTTCACGTTTAGTTTAGTTTAGTTAACTATCCTATATGCTTTTCCTATAACCTACATTGTACATAATATGTACCGAAGGGCATGGCGGCAGTCGAGAATTTTCTGCTAAAAATGATGTATTGATATTTCAAATAAAGAACAAGAGTAAAGTTTGAGGCAGACTCTGATTGTTGCTGATAAAATGTCTTGAATTTCGACTGAAAGTGCAAGCTATTCATGTTACTGAAGTAAAACAGACGGAATACAGTAACAGACTGCGACGCTATATCGGCATTTGTGAGCAAATTAAGTACAATATCTGACAAAGCGTTTTCACTTCAAAATATTTTTTCCCAAGCTTACAAACACGATGATATCCATGTACATCATATTTGCAGTGTTTCATAATGTTGACATGCAATCAGGTTGTGTTAACTTGACGCTTAACATTAAAGAAAATGTTCATCATTTTAACGACACAAAATACAAAACTACATATATGTTCTTTGCTAACCAGTGAAGTTTATAAACTTACGTACAATATACCTGTAACATATATCTCTTCCGACTACTCCAATGTTTCGCATTTTATAAGTACCTTGTGGTCCTGGCTCATGAGAGTATACTTTAGTTAAAATTTTGACAACACGACATTTAATGTAAGAGTTTACTTGATCGCCAACGGGAGTAAATAATATGTCCTTAGAGTACCCGTAAGGGCTGAAGCGCCCTTTCGTTTCAACCGATGAAATAGATTCCACTGGATGATAACAAGTGAAACGCGTTTACAGAGTACATGAACTACGAAAACGGTTATAGAGTGAGTCAGCATACATTGGCGTGTAGAAACTGACCATCTCGTACTTGGTATTTCAGAAATGTGTAAGTATTATAAAGGTTAATGATAACCAGTCATTGTTTTCGGCGACATTTCCCCGACCCAATGTACCCCTGTATTTTCAGAGGTTACGCTCACATACGTGCACCCATGGAATATGTAATGTCAAAAATGGAAGTCTCAGTACACGTTACCTTTTTCATGATACTGTTAGATTAGTTTGATGTTTTGAAGCACATCAAAAGAATCGCACGACAACAGGGCGTTACAACTGTCCGTCTTTCTGGTAGGGTGTTGCTGTTTTGTAATTTTGATATTTGTCAGACTATTGATTTGTCTAGTTTTTTTCCTGAAACCAATCAAATCACTAACTTCGTGACTTCATCTATTGCTTGACACATTCAAGTCGTGCAGAGGATTTATAGGTCTCTTCAAAATCCTAATTTGTTACGTAGGAGTTATGGTCAAGGTAAAGCTGTCATAATGCAGGGATATACAGTTATGGAAATATGTTGGCGTTGCCATAGTTTTATGGACGCCGTTTATTATACCGACTGGCAGATATATTTGTGCCCAGGTTTCCAAATTATGGGCAGTGAATTTGAACCAATTCCGACCCATCTCCGGTTACTCAGTTCCGTTCGTGTATTAAAGTTTGAGTGCAATATAACAGATTCAAATGTACCCGTAAATAAACGTTTATTCTAATGGACTTATTTCAGATAAGAGTAACTTATTTAACATGTCTGTTTACTTTCAGTAAAAACATAATAGCGGAATTAACTCCTCTGAATAACTTTGACCTCAGAAAGACATTATAATAATACTTTGGAGGATGTAAGAATATAAACATCGAAGGGACTTCTGAATGTGGACCCGAATACTCAGGATGTTTGACCTCGAATGGACCTGATGTAGTTAAAGTAGGTAACGATATGTTGTTAACAGCGAAACTCCGTATGCTAACCTCGTAGGGTAACCAGAATGTTAACTTGACAAAATTCATAATACTGACCTGTACGGGGCGCTGAAACAAACTGCCTCCGAAAGACATCAGATTGGACACCTTAAACGTACATAAGAATATCTAGCTCGGTAGAACGTGATACTGGAACATTTGATAGCCGTACTTGGCGACTTGTCTTCGCTTTTGATGAGGCCTAATGTACTGATGAGCGTATCAGGACTGGTAACAAAAACCATGTGTTTCAATTTACTTGCCGATATATCGACGAAAAAGATCGAAAAATAATCGGTTTTACCCCTTTAAGAATAGACTTGCAGTCAGAAATGTCTTAATTCATGGCAAAAATAGAACAAGCCTTAACACGGTCTTATTTTCTCTCTGAATTATTATCGCACCGTGCAATATACATAAAATTGTAATAAATTTAACTTAACTGCTTGAAATATAAACAACCAACTTGCTTAAAGTGAAAATGCGTTATCTGTAAATATATTAATAAGTTAATTTAAGTTATTGATATATTTACAGATAACGCATTTTCACTTTAAGCAAGTTGGTTGTTTATATTTCAAGCCATGAATTAAGACATTTCTGACTGCAAGTCTATTCTTAAAGGTCCATGCCCCTGTTTCCTATGTATACAGGAGCCATGCCTCTGTTTTCTATGTATACATGAGCCATGCCTCTGTTTCCTATGTATACAAGAGCCATGCCTCTGTTTCCTATGTATACAGGAGTCATGCCTCTGTTTCCTATGTATACAGGAGCCATACCTCTGTTTTGTACAATACACACCAGGATCATATGCAATATAATTTATATGAAAAAGTTATATAAACGGAATAAGCAGCAAGACCGAAGGAATAATGTTTACTTGACGTTTATACCGATAGTCTATGTCTCATCATCAATCGCGAAACAAGTCGTCAAACACTGTCAGTCGGGAACTTGTGAACTTTCCAACCGTTTTAGAGTTGTTTTAAAGTAGAATCTGGTCGTTTCTTGTCTATACTTACTCCGTCGTTTAACTCATGCCTGACGATACTTCATTAGCACCACAACCACCAGGACGCTCTATAATTACGACAGTCTCGTAGTCAGTCGGCCGATCGTAAGATCAGTCCAAACGTATGATCAAGCCAGCTTGTCCCCCTTGCCCTATCTTAGTACTGTTAATAGCATCACGGGATTCCGGTCGTAGAACAATCTCAAACGTCTTGTTAGGGTTGAGGTAACTAGGTCAGTCTTAATGTGTCCTCCTTGTATCGTCACAACAAGTGCGACCGCGGTGTTATAGAACAGCATGTCTATGTGCCTTGCCAGTAATACAGTTGCAGTGATAACAAATTGGTTGGTTATTTAGAAAGCCATCAGATATAACAAGATTTACAAATACATTGCCTGACAGGAAATGTTCAACCACCAGCAGTGCCCAATCATACTGCTGTATAAGGGTGTTTGAGCGATATTTCTCTTCTCGTGTGTGGTGTATACGTATAAAATGTGCGATACTAGGTCTTGTATCCTTATTGTTTTTATAAAGTGTGTAATGTCGATATTGCATGTTGATACACGAACAAAATATAAGATAAAAAATATATAGGGATGCTTAAACAGATGTATATGTTCTTTATTGTATTTTTTTTTTTATCATTTATCAGTTACGTTCACCCGCTACATAAAATATCAAAATGTACAAATATATAACACTACACGGAAAGAGGGCTTGTCATGAAGATGAAGGGACAAGAAGCCACATTCACAGTATTAAATGAGGGGATTTACTTCCAACTTTGAAAGAAGGGAATCATACAATATAACAACAAGGGGCCATTTTCACACTTTTTAAGGGGTGGATCAAGCATCACTGCATTAAATGAAGGAAACCACCAACCAATATTTCAGGTAATCGAGTCTCTTGAACAATGTTAAAGGTTGGGGAGCCATTGTCTACACGTAAATGGAAATAAAACAAAATAGTTTAGGAAATAAACCACAAACATTAATGTTTTAGGAAGTAGAACTAACTTCACTTCATTCAAAGAAACTATCACGTGACTTAACAGTACTGGCAGCTACAACAATCACATGACTTAACTGTACTGGCAGCTAAAACAATCACATGACTTAACTGTACTGGCAGCTACAACAATCACGTGACTTAACTGTACTGGCAGCTACAACAATCACTTGACTTAACTGTACTGGCAAGTACAACAATCACATGACTTAACTGTACTGGCAGCTAAAACAATCACATGACTTAACTGTACTGGCAGCTACAACAATCACGTGACTTAACTGTACTGGCAGCTACAACAATCGCGTGACTTACCTGTACTGTCAGCTACAACAATCACGTGACTTAACTGTACTGGCAGCTACAACAATCACGTGACTTAACTGTACCGGCAGCTACAACAATCACGCGACTTAACTGTACTGTCAGCTACAACAATCACATGACTTAACTGTACTGGCAGCTACAACAATCACGTGACTTAACTGTTCTGGCAGCTACAACAATCATGTGACTTAACTGTACTGTCAGCTACACTATTTTCGATATGCACTACTTTACCAATGATCACAAAGCCAAACAGAATAAATTACACGTAGAAAAACAATCAAAATAAATATCTTATAATATTTTTCGACAATGTTCCATTATGTTGTATAGACCTGGGTAACTTCAAACACTCATTCAGTAAAACATTAAGGGAACCGCACATTATTCTCGTCTGTAACAAACGAAATCGAAATAGTTCTCGCATATGTACTGGAACCATAACCCACATAGACTCAACGCAAACAACATATAGACCGAAGCGCTCCTTTAACCCACATGGACACGATGCAATTGTAATTGAAGGTCAAAGTCTCATATCCAAGTACATAAGCATGCATTCATTTTTTTATATCTCCTATCCTGACCTTGACGAAGGTAAGATCTTGAAAAGTCTTTACTGGTGACAACAACGTTTTCACCATACCTCTAAGTATATTACCTACAGCAGGACCTAATGGCTCCAATGCTGTAACATCTACGGTGATTACCACATGCCTGACCTTGCAGTACAAATATCGGCTTTTACATTGGATTAAGATAGCGTTTTGTACCTTTACTGGACGGGGTACCACTATTATACATGTTCTGTACACGTCTACCGTCCAAAGCTTTTGGCTGTTTTTCTGGTAATTTCAGTTTAAGAGTTTGAACATTCCCCTGAAAATGTGTCTTTTGGTAACCGGTCAAAACCTCAGTATAATAATGATAGGGTAACTGTAGATCTCTTTGACCTGAAATATATAACCCAACAAAATATCCAAGATACTATTGGTAATTTCACATTGACGTTAATTCAAATGAGACATATGTAACAGCTAAATGCTTTACTTCGCAAGTTACATATAAATGTAAAATTGTTTTATTTTACAATAATTTTTATCAATTGCTCTTGTTGGCCCGGATGTTAGCGCGTGGGGGTTCTTAATGTTGGAGGAAACCGGAGTACCCGGTGAAAACCCACGTAGTCGGGCAGAAGACCAAATACCTTTTCACGTCCGATCGGGGAATCAAACCCGGCCGCCTTAGTGGAAGGCAAGTACGCTAATTCCACTGCACCAACCGACCACCATACGCAAGTTACATCTTTCGCATAAAGAGAGAATAGTGTACTACTTTATATTAATAAAAGGGACAATAACTTTTTAATATCACACACAATGCTTTGTCTAATACAAATTATAACATAACTAACTCTAACTGAAAACATGAAATACGTTAAATTCAGCTTATAACGAGGTCATGATAAATCATTATTCTTTACTGTATTGTATAAATGTGCTAACAAGTAGTGTTAAGAAACACAATTTTAAATTCTCCGTGAAATGAAATATCCTCATTCAAGAACAGTTCGAAAAGAAATATAATGGCTAATTTGATTGATTACTAAAAAAATCCTGTATTACAACAAAAACATTTCCGAATTTACAAACCAATATTAAATAACTTAAAACTTGAACTCTTCACATATAAAATTGGTGAATGACTGATTCATCTTTTAAAAGTAGAAGGTTTGGAAGACGGGAGGAGTGGGAAACACAAAGATACTCTGCCTCAAATTAAGATTGATCATTAAATTAAGAGTAGATACTTCAATAAAAGCCATAATGATATAATTAGAACTCGGCCGACGACGTCATTATCAGATAATGAGAGAAAATGAGGAGACACCTTACCCGGACTTTATGTATCTCGGCAGAAACGTGTTTAAATGTACTTAATACATTTGATTTTGTTTAATGGCTTTGGAAGTTTTAAATGAGGACACAATTAAGAAACTCATTATTTATAACGACACAGATTTTAGAGAACAACACCACGTGTAAGATAAACAACGTTTGACTATTTTTATATAGTTACATTTGGTATATTGTTACATTTGGTATATTGTTACATTTGGTATATTGTGCTAATCATGCAATGGATACAGGATGATACAGGTAAACACTTTTTTTATCAGTATCTGCACATCTGTTAGGATTTCTTTTTGTACATTCAAACTGTCACTTAGACGTTGTCACAGATTTTAATGTAAAACCTCCGAATTCATCAGTACACAAATGCACTTGTGTTGCAATGTCAATAATTTTGATATGCATCTCTTCGACATCAGTACCCTTACTCATAGTGTACGACATCAGTACACTTGTACTCATAGTGTACGACATTAGAACACTTGTACTCATAGTGTACGACATCAGTGCACTTATATTCATAGTGTACGACATCAGTACACTTGTACTAATAGCGTACGACATCAGTACCCTTACTCATAGTGTAATAGTGTACAATATCAGTACACTTGTACTTATAGTGTACGACATTAGAATACTTGTACTCATAGTGTACGACATTAGAATACTTGTACTCATAGAGTACGACATTAGAACACTTGTACTCATAGTGGACGACATCAGTACACTTGTACTCATAGTGTACAATATCAGTACACTTGTACTTATAGTGTACGACATTAGAATACTTGTACTCATAGTGTACGACATTAGAACACTTGTACTCATAGTGTACGACATCAGTACCCTTACTCATAGTGTACGACATCAGTACACTTGTACTCATAGTGTACGACATCAGTACACTTGTACTCATAGTGTACGACATCAGTACACTTGTACTCATAGTGTACGACATCAGTACACTTGTACTCATAGTGTACGACATCAGTACACTTGTACTCATAGTGTACGACATCAGTACACTTGTACTCATAGTGTACGACATCAGTACACTTGTACTCATAGTGTACGACATCAGTACACTTGTACTCATAGTGTACGACATCAGTACACTTGTACTCATAGTGTACGACATCAGTACACTTGTACTCATAGTGTACGACATCAGTACACTTGTACTCATAGTGTACGACATCAGTACACTTGTACTCATAGTGTACGACATCAGTACACTTGTACTCATAGTGTACGACATCAGTACACTTGTACTCATAGTGTACGACATCAGTACACTTGTACTCATAGTGTACGACATCAGTACACTTGTACTCATAGTGTACGACATCAGTACACTTGTACTCATAGTGTACGACATCAGTACACTTGTACTCATAGTGTACGACATCAGTACACTTGTACTCATAGTGTACGACATCAGTACACTTGTACTCATAGTGTACGACATCAGTACACTTGTACTCATAGTGTACGACATCAGTACACTTGTACTCATAGTGTACGACATCAGTACACTTGTACTCATAGTGTACGACATCAGTACACTTGTACTCATAGTGTACGACATCAGTACACTTGTACTCATAGTGTACGACATCAGTACACTTGTACTCATAGTGTACGACATCAGTACACTTGTACTCATAGTGTACGACATCAGTACACTTGTACTCATAGTGTACGACATCAGTACACTTGTACTCATAGTGTACGACATCAGTACACTTGTACTCATAGTGTACGACATCAGTACACTTGTACTCATAGTGTACGACATCAGTACACTTGTACTCATAGTGTACGACATCAGTACACTTGTACTCATAGTGTACGACATCAGTACACTTGTACTCATAGTGTACGACATCAGTACACTTGTACTCATAGTGTACGACATCAGTACACTTGTACTCATAGTGTACGACATCAGTACACTTGTACTCATAGTGTACGACATCAGTACACTTGTACTCATAGTGTACGACATCAGTACACTTGTACTCATAGTGTACGACATCAGTACACTTGTACTCATAGTGTACGACATCAGTACACTTGTACTCATAGTGTACGACATCAGTACACTTGTACTCATAGTGTACGACATCAGTACACTTGTACTCATAGTGTACGACATCAGTACACTTGTACTCATAGTGTACGACATCAGTACACTTGTACTCATAGTGTACGACATCAGTACACTTGTACTCATAGTGTACGACATCAGTACACTTGTACTCATAGTGTACGACATCAGTACACTTGTACTCATAGTGTACGACATCAGTACACTTGTACTCATAGTGTACGACATCAGTACACTTGTACTCATAGTGTACGACATCAGTACACTTGTACTCATAGTGTACGACATCAGTACACTTGTACTCATAGTGTACGACATCAGTACACTTGTACTCATAGTGTACGACATCAGTACACTTGTACTCATAGTGTACGACATCAGTACACTTGTACTCATAGTGTACGACATCAGTACACTTGTACTCATAGTGTACGACATCAGTACACTTGTACTCATAGTGTACGACATCAGTACACTTGTACTCATAGTGTACGACATCAGTACACTTGTACTCATAGTGTACGACATCAGTACACTTGTACTCATAGTGTACGACATCAGTACACTTGTACTCATAGTGTACGACATCAGTACACTTGTACTCATAGTGTACGACATCAGTACACTTGTACTCATAGTGTACGACATCAGTACACTTGTACTCATAGTGTACGACATCAGTACACTTGTACTCATAGTGTACGACATCAGTACACTTGTACTCATAGTGTACGACATCAGTACACTTGTACTCATAGTGTACGACATCAGTACACTTGTACTCATAGTGTACGACATCAGTACACTTGTACTCATAGTGTACGACATCAGTACACTTGTACTCATAGTGTACGACATCAGTACACTTGTACTCATAGTGTACGACATCAGTACACTTGTACTCATAGTGTACGACATCAGTACACTTGTACTCATAGTGTACGACATCAGTACACTTGTACTCATAGTGTACGACATCAGTACACTTGTACTCATAGTGTACGACATCAGTACACTTGTACTCATAGTGTACGACATCAGTACACTTGTACTCATAGTGTACGACATCAGTACCCTTACTCATAGTGTACGACATCAGTACACTTGTACTCATAGTGTACAATATCAGTACACTTGTACTCATAGTGTACGACATCAGTACCCTTACTCATAGTGTACGACATAAGTACACTTGTACTCATAGTGAACGACATTAGTACACTTGTACTCATAGTGTACGACATTAGTACACTTGTACTCAGGTCACGTTTCACTTTTTCAGTCACCTTGTATTTAGTGGCAGTCAGGTAATAACAATGTAGGATTTTACGTATCAATTATTTGTTATTCTGTACCTAGTTACCTCTTGTTAAATAAACCTGTTTGTTGGGTATACGTTTTTAACCTGGCATACTGAATCTAGACAGATGAGCTTTTTTTGTTGGCTTGGAAAAGATGGTGACGGTGACAATGACATGTAGTAATCACTGGTCACGTGTTATGCATTTTTGTTTCAGGTGTTGGAATTTTATATCTTTCATGACCTGAATTGCTTTGAGACGACCTACGAACTAGGTTTTGATACAGCGGTAAATAAGAACCTCGAATTATTATTATTATTATTCACAATGAACTCTCACCTCTATGATAAAGACATTTAATTGTGCTGTAATACCAAAATAGTTGTTTAAATGCTACAAGAAAATATCTTTACAAATACTTCATAAGCAAATCATAACATTACAATGTATATTATAAAATATTCTTAATTAAGATGTTGGCGGAATGTGAAGAAATAGTTGAATATGATCACTGAATAGTAAATAACATAGATAATCACTTCAAAAATATTTCCGACACCGAAGTCCGACCCGTCGTTTGTACAACAATGGCGCCAATCACTCATCACTGTCATAAATATGTTGTAGAAAGTTCCATTACTCATACCCTTTTGTATATTATTTTAAACAAGCCCTCATTAGTTAAATTTCATAAAT
Source organism: Mizuhopecten yessoensis (assembly GCF_002113885.1). Lineage (NCBI taxonomy): Eukaryota > Metazoa > Mollusca > Bivalvia > Pectinida > Pectinidae > Mizuhopecten > Mizuhopecten yessoensis. The sequence goes on from NW_018408920.1 coordinate 76,511, forward strand.
TGAGGACAACTAACGTAATATGTACTTTTTCCCCCTTTTCAACATCTGAATTGGATACACATGTATTTATGATATTCGGAATACTGATTATTTATTTGTCATTGTTACTTTGTAATGTATTAATACATGTAACACCGATAATATATTTGTAGCACTGGTAATGCATTCATATCCTTGTTAAACCATCCCTATAATATATTCATATAAGTGATAATACGGGTGTTTATTTATATCACTGGCAATACATTCATAATATTGTTAATAAAATCAGACAATACAATCATACATGTATCAAAGTTAACATATTCGTAGCAATGATAATACATTCATATTATTGTTATTATACCCTGATAATATATTTATACCATTGTTTATATATCCTTATCATACAATTCATTGTTAATTGATTCGTTGCAATAATAATATATTCATACCATTATTAATATATTATGATAATACATTCTAATCACTGTTAATACATTCAAAGCCATATGAATGCAATTGTTGGTTTTTTTATGTTTGTGTGCCATTAACATTAAAAGTCAACAAATTATCAAAACTATCGCCTTGTTTTGGCAATACTTCCTGTAACAGGAAATGAATGAACGATAGGAAAGCTATTTATACATACATGGGCAGCATTTTCACTTGAGTGAATATCACAACGTCTACCCAGGCGTATATTAGTCTACACAAAAGGCACCAATCTCAAACAATGAAACATAAAAGAAAGACTAATTAATCTCCGTAGCATTAGGAGAGGAAACCCTCGACTCCTGAAGGGTAAACATGGTCACATGTGGCGCCCGTCATGATGTCTACTGTAAATACAAGAAAGTATATCAAAAAAACGTAGGCAAAATGAAATTATCCTTGACCTTGAAAGTCGCTTAAGTCCCCTATTGGGAAATCAAGGCATGACCACGTCTTAAATATAACTGAGGAAGAAATACAAGAGTTCAATCCTAAAAGTCGTTGTTGATGTATCATTACATCATGAACCAACTATAAAAATGTGATGGAGTCTCTTCATTTCTTTTACATAAAGGGAGAAATATGTTTCAAGCCTTCCATGTAGTTGTTTTGCGAAATGCCATTTTAAGCTCTGGAGGCAAATGTGGTACAATACATTGTCTAATTTCTTTACTTTAAGAAGCAAATGAAATGATTTCTCCAGGTTGTTTTTAAAACTCTTTAAGGAGTTCTGTCTTTCAAAATTGAAGTGAAAGGGAATTTTTCAATACAAGAACTACTGAACCGAGTATCTGTATTATTTACTCTTCTTATTTATCCATACCAAAACGACAGAAATGAAATTTCAAATATATATGGGTTAACAAAATAATGTTTTTTGCAATATGTCGAATTCTTAGATAGTTTAACTGTCATAAGTCCGTCATGAAAAAAATATGAAAATGGCATTATTTGTGAAACCGTTCCCTATTATCGTGTTTGTCCTTAACGAGCTGTACAATCTGCTGTCTAGGTCACCCCACAAGTGTTCGATTGGGGACAAATTGGAGTTATATGGAGGTCAATCAATAGAGACGATGTTACCTGTTGCAAATAAGTCAACCTTACAGACTATTGCAACGTGTGGCCTCGCATGATCTTGTTAAGGAATTTGTTGATGCCGTTTAACAAAGAGCACAGCATCGGGCGTTGGGATGTCATCTCGATAGCGAACAACCGTTAAATTCCACTAACAATCCCTAAAGTTGTCTTCAAAACATGGGAAACTTCCGACCAAACCATAATCCATCCTTAGGTCATGCTCAAAACACAGGTAAAACGTTTGCCTCGACAGCGATATACACGGCTACCTACTTTAATTAACGTGGATCGAGAATCAGTGAAGAGTATAACCCTCCGACGTATCGGGAACAAATCGTCTGGGGTATGTGCCGTCGACCACTGCCTAACAAGTGATCGGCGTTGCTGCGTCAGTGGTAGACCAACGTACTAATTAAAAAGGTTGCGTGATTTTTTAGTATATTTTCACTCTGAGTATAATAATTACTTAATGCACATATTGCATTACGTCATACAAATCAAATCGTTTTACAGTATGTTTCGGAATAACAATCGAGTGACAACAGGTTCTGCATTGTCAACGTTGAAGCAAAAATTAAATTAAAAAAAAAATCACGAACCACATAAATATATAAGTCAATCAATAAACCAGTAGATAAAGGAAACCTGAGATTACGGCTTAAATGTTTCTATTTTCAATACACTGCTCCCTTTGTTTTACTTTCGTAGAAGCGAAAAGCTTCATGAAGGCGGACAAGGCATCATATTGTGCACTCATCTGCGTGCTCCTCTGTGCGTGCTCTAACGTAACAGTTCAGACCACTATAATAAACCACATACTTACCTCCGCTGTGTAATCACTATGTCGGAACTGTAATCTAATTCGTCAGCGTGTGTAACGGGCAGAAAATAGCTGGCGATCCCAGTAGAAAAGACATACTGCTTGGTGGTCATTTGGTGACCGGGGGAGTTGTAAAGAGCTGTGTTTCCAGTCATCTACTCTCTGAATGAGTTGTTGAATGCAAGTTTACAGTATACAGTGTCGACTCTATCTAACAGAACACGGCTGTCATTATGTATCTTGGTACAGACATGACACGGCATTTAACAAATCATCAGCAGGCAATTGTACATAATATACAAAATGTCCTAACGTACTTGTCCATGTGAATATATTGAACCCTGCAACATCATTTAATTTCATCAATGAACATTGCGTCGGTTCTTGAATGAGTTAAACCAGTGATCATCAGTAACACAACACATCTGATACCGATAACGAACTTACAGTTGCTATCGTCCACGATATCTTTACTTCATCTTCGTCGTTTTGGAACATGTGATGCACGGTTTGACTTTCGCCCAGGAAACAAAAATAGAAGAGTTAGATGTATCATAACAATAACTAATACTCCTATAAACTCAATAGATTTACACGTATAAAAACTAAAGAGCACATGTAATTCAAAATGAGACGTGAAATCTCGCAATTTTCGTGTTTCTTTATTAAACAATATATTATGCAATTATAAATGACAGTAAATCCCGCTTATTTTCTTGACATTCGTCTTTTTGACACCACCATTAGTTCTCAATATGCCCCATCTGTCCTTTGTAATCCGACAGGTTCCTCTAAACTAGCTATCGATTGCTCGTTTATTTGTTTGTTAGACGTGACATAACGTATCCTTATTGTAGCATCAATCACAGCGCCAAGGACAATGACTTTAATTATTCAAGCTTCTTGTCAGTTTTTAAAACAATGATATTGCATAAGGTATACATCAATTACACAATGCGTTGTATTGTGGTTCTGCTGAATATTTCTTACTAACTCATCCGCATTTACACAAACACGGATAAGATTGTTATCATTCCATGGATTCTGAGATACTCACATACCTTATTGATGTGTTAACAATTGCCCGGAAAAACGAAACCCCCATATTTTCTTTAGCCTTGGAGTAAACTAACGATTGTGTTGGTTCAATTATTATGATTCTGTTTACAATGCATCGTGTTTGAAAGCGTGTTATATTGGATACGAGTGAACTGTGCTTTGCTGCATCTGGCTGCGGAGAAAGCAATATTGTAGGTTCATGAAATAATTAGTTGCCGAGTTTGCAAAAGGGGGATGTTTATATTTGTTATCTGTTCCACCCTTCCTTTCGATAAAAGTTCTTTAGTTTCTGTTAGAAAACTCGGTTGCAAAATAATTTGACTAGGTGGGTGTCAAGTTTCCCTTTCAATAAAGTGTCGCTTTAAAGTGACCCCTTGCCTGTATATCGCCATACCCATTCAAACTGCTGTGTGTATTTGAATATCACTACCCTTCACTATAAAATTATACTTTATTCAATTAAGTAAGCTGGCACAGATGAACGAATTGCTTTAACAATCTTATTGATCGATGATTCTGGATAATGAAGATTGGTATTTTTGCATAATATCTTGAATTCAAATTAAATGAGTGACAAAGTATCGTATTTGAGGGAGATAAGGATTTGAATCAGATAAGATGTGATACACGAAGATGTACCTTAGACAATTATAAGGAGCTACAAATAACATACGTTAAACAGGAACCTGGTGTCGAGTTTAAAAACTTTGATTAAATGTAATAAGAGAACTTCCGATTTGGGCCGCGTCACAAATCCGACTATCTCATTAAATGTCTGCCGAATGTTATACCACGTATTTAAATCTGCAGTACCTAGGAGCTGATTACGGCTTCCCGAAATGTCAGTTGGGTGTTAATTTGCAGGTACAGTGTCGTTATAATGCGATTACTTGCATTACTGCCAGGTTGAAGCACGGACTCTGGAGTAAGGAACATCTGCTTTCCCCAGAGACAGATGACTGTTGACTTAGCGTAACCAAGCTAATTCGCCACGCCAGTGTGGTGAGATATGTAACAGGGAGTTGGTCCGGCCAAGCGCGAGGTCTTGCAATGTGTCTGGAGCAGCAGAACTACTGGCTGCCAACGCAACTCGTGTAGAAATGTTGCCAGCATGAATTTAATACATTGTATGAATTGACCCGAATGTAAATTAAAATAGTATATTTGACCTTGGATATCTGTGGCCATTGGTTGTCCCGTTTTAGGATTTATATTTTGGGTTTTATATCTCTAATTTGCGTGGCCATTTATCAATCCTCTGATCGTGATTGTCAGTAATGTATTGACCTCTAATCATGTTAGTCCGATGTTGATCTTAATCAGGAAGGTCATACGTATACTTTTAATTGTACCAGTCTCTTGTTGACCCATGTCATTGTAGTCAGATGTTAAACCCCGTCACTGTAGCCATAGTATAACCTTCAACTGATACGTAACTAACCTTTAATTACTTCTACCGCTACAGTGATAGTTTGATCACTTATTAGTGGAGCAAGGTCATATTCATTATTCCACAGAGTTCGTGTTAAATATCACCATGTTTCTCCTTTAAAGCTGCTAGACCTTGAAGTGGTCCGTGTGAATTATAGGATGAGTAGGGGATTTTAAATATATTTAACACTACGTTGTGGTTAGAAGAAACTGTGATGAATAAAGATATAGACATTAAACAGGGCTCGTTACAGAGACATCAATGTCATGATTGTCCTATTACAGTTGTCTGTAATCGTCGTTATTGCATATTTCGTTAATATTTTGCTATATATTTTTGTTGGGATTAATGTTCTGCAGTTTCAGATCAGCAGCATACTTATTTTAGAACTCGAGAGTATTCAAAATGTTCAGTTGGTACCATCACTTGCTCACCGTTGAGCCAACATAGAAAATGCGTTAATATAATCATGCAAAACAGAATGGGTTATTCGTGGTAAAACTGTTGTTTCGGTTCCTGATTCAAAAACATATTTATTCTGTGTGTAGCATGGTTTATACAAGATCAGACAGAACATGTCAAACTGAATTCCGTTTGCGTCTCACTGGTGTTTATGCGGAACATACATACACAAATGTGGAGTGATTTATTTAGTATCGTCACCTCTTGGTGAACTAATAACCAGACTACACGATTATCAGTCTGGGTTCGTGATCTCTGAGCTTAGAAATATAAATATCTCGTCCGGGCTTCTTTGATTGAATTGTCGGCCATTATCGACGGCACCGGAAGCTGTGCATGGTGACATGCTTGTTAGTTTCGTATAAAAGAAACACGTGCAGGAAATACCAATTGCTAGCTTAGGATATTGGTCCCGGAAAACATATAAAGTCTGCTGGATGTGGCAATAATTAATGGCCAAACACAACATATTGCCTGTAGGAGGCCTAATATGCTGTGAAGCGGTCTGTCACTGGCGTCATTAGTAATAAATATCCAGAGTAGACCCTCGCCACCTTGTCAACCTAGCTTGTTACATGCCTTTGGGGTTTTTTCCTTTCGAAGTTGAAAATAACTATTTGTAGTGGGAATGAAGTGTTTTTACACAATAAGATCTAGTTGTGCTCATGATTGTATATTCATCATTGTGTGTCTTTGCAAGGTCATATGACGCCAACTTTCAATAGCAATCGCAGGAGCTACTGAAAAGTGAACAGGAGCACTATCAAACATTGATACGACACCACGGAAAAGGAGATAAGCTCCTCCATCCAGTCCCGTTATTTTAACAAAGAACAAATTAGGGATGTCGAAAAGGACACGACCCGAACGAAGAGAGAACATGTAGCTGATGTGTGTCAGATGGTCTCACTGACACGGCATACCAGAACATTGAACAAGCTAGTGATCGTGCAACAAAATCACTAGTTAAGTTTGTCTCTGAAATAAAATCGTCATAACAGACATCGTATCACTCTTTTCGCATGAATGTGTAAAAGTTTATTTTTACATAATCTTACTGATATTACTTTTGTTATACTCCATTTGTCACGATCGCATATTGGATGAGGAATGTTGTATATATATATTTATGCTAGTATTGATAATGTATATTGTTTTATACTTATTTGTTTGAATCTCAGTTTTTAAATATTCCCGCTTCGAGGTGAGTATGTGTTTGCGAGAGCGTCCGAGAGTGGTAAAAGTACTGCACGAGAGCCGATCTGTCCAAGATGGACGTGCATGTCAACGTGCCATAAAAAACCACCCGGACTTCAGACACATAACACCTGAGATGTGGTAAGTCAGTATTATAGTGATTTTGTTGCTAATTATACGCTATATATGTTGCATCAGTTACTGGTGAATGACCGCAATAAGCTAATTCATGTGCATGTACTGTGTATCGTTAATATGTAGGTGCGGTTCGTTCATGCGGAACATTGTTTACATGTATTGTATATAGGGATATGCATGTTAGTACCCTACTATATTAACTAAGTATACATATTATGAATATGTATATATATCTATGATTTAGTATACATATGTTATACTTGTATAAGAGATCGAAATGTTAGTTTAAATACTTTAATGCACGTACGCAGGTGTAACGCATTAGTGATTGTACAGGTAAGCGTGAGGCACTTTCTGTAAGTTTACGGTATCTGTCCATTAGTTTTGATATCCGATATTATTGTGGTTAGGATTCCTTATTATAATTGATCTAGTTGGATATATTATAATAAGTCCGCATAATAAGTGTTAATCAAATACATGCACAAGCTTGGTACTAACGTCCATACATTGATATATCTATGTAGTGAGTCAATGTATATTTACATGTACTATTTACGGTGATATTATAACTAGGTTTTACTGTATTGTGTGTATGGGCAATAGTGTTAGTATGTATGTTCATTAATTATAGATTTCCATGAACGGGTTGGTAGGTGAGAGGAATGTGGACGAGACAACTGGCGCGACACACATTGGGTCAGTTCCACAAGGGCAGACAACTGATGCTACACACAGTGGGTCAGTTCTACAAAGGCAGACAACTCATAGTTGTACTGACGTCATTCGTCAGTGAGGCAGCAGTCCTCGGGTCATCTGCGGAACCGGAGGCCTGCATTATAGCACATCGGTGCTAGACCGTTCTCAGCACATCGATGCTAAACCCTTCTGCGGTGGGATATATATCCATGATTAGCGGACGTGGAATATATGGTGAAGCGGAACATAAGTTTGTGGGACTTGTTTAGTCCATCGGATCCTTTCCATATTGTATTGGGTATTGCCCACATGGACAGTGGAACTATTGGTATACAAGCGGCAACTGTGACTCCACCAACCGGAGTAATGACATTTAGTGTTGAATGTATGAATGTGTGGTTGTGAGTGTGAGTACATACTTATGGGGGTTTTCTTCAATAATTATTGTAAATAAACTTGTAGATATTGTATAACAAATCGTTCTATATTCTCTCAGCTACCGACCGGTCGTCCAACGTTACACCATTAACAGTTATTTGACAGGACAACGCACCAAACATAGCGTGCGCACATCGTGCATACATCGTGCACACAACGTCTGTACATCGTCCACACATGGTGCGCACAACTGTGCGATTTAACAATCGTTCGCCCCGTTGTGCGCTTCTACGGACACTTGTTCGATTTGGTACAATGATTGATCAATATGACGGAATGAAAAAAAATCGGAACCCTCGTATACTTTCTCATTTTATTAATTAGGATTATGTTCAATTTTACAATACGTGTTACACAGCATTACAGTGACAGTCAGACTGGCAAGAATGAGTTTGGCTCTCAGGTAAATGTGACAGAACAGGTAAATAACATTTCGATGATTGCTTCTTATACTAAAAGAACTGACATCGTGATTTAAGAAATATCACTAAAAATACAACACATGGTTCACCGAGTATGTAAGATAATTATGTGGTGTTAATCAACTCATGTCAGCCTGTACTGAGAAGAAACATATACGCATTTTTATATGTGAACCAGATCACGGAGAGGACAAAACCACAAAGACAATTTAGAGCACCTGAAACGTGTACCAGGGAATAAGCAGCACATATAATTGGCTTCACTAATGACGTCAACCCGTATGGTAAAGAGAATCAATGGCAACTAAAAACATCCCGTATCTGTATACAACTTAAACCATCATTACTAACTTAGGTGCGTGCTATTCACATAGCATGCGTCTTAGCATCAAGTCAGACAGATTTACGTACAATAAAATCCTATATACCATGACTTTTGGTTGTATACGCAACTCCGCTCACCGCAATCGTATTTCTATGTTACTATTTACTTTCTTCATACCAATTCCCTATTATACAGTTTATCGCCCATGATATACGGTCAAACCTATTTAAAACGCAATTTCGTTTTGCAACCACTTGGGTAAAATCGAAAGGCCTCTGAAGATTTTTTGTCACTTGCGACCAATGATTTTGTTTTCTAACAAACAAACCATGGAAACATTGTGATTATCTTTTATTCTTTTCCATTAACTACAATGATAAACAATGGGACTTTCAGTAGATCTTTGAGATCATTTATTTCATTATACAAAATGTGAGAAGTACGTCTACGCTCCAAATTTCATGGAAAACAATATCACATTTGCCATCAGATGTTGTTAAATGTCAATGGCTAATAGGATATATTGAACCTCCTCCCCATCCAACACCAATAATGACATAAAAAAAAATAAAAAAAAATGATTGAAATAAAAAAGATAAAGATATTTATTTTTTAAATGCTATTCGGGCATTTAATCTAGATACATAAATGTCCTATCCAAAGTTTTTTTTATCCATTTACCACTGTTTCTGCATCCATTTACCACTGTTTCTGCATGGGGTTACTGTTTGGCGTATCTTGTGTAAAGCATTTTGATTAGATTCATTATTTGTTTGAAATATCGTTAAGCCACTTTGTGTATAATCCTTGAGCTGTAAATAGTAGAAAGCGCACAGTCAAGTGACATTTATATAACGATTCTCCCACTTTATATTTTGTGAAATGAGTAAACTACTTGAAGAAAATCATCACGCGACGTCAATTATATCCATTGCAGCAACAAGTTTACAACTACCGATAAACAGAACAGAAGTAATGACGATCGAGCGCATAACATAGAGTAATATAATTATATTGATGTTCATACTTGTTTCGTAGTAAAACTGATCTTTTACCTAGAGCAAAGGTTCCACCTAATCTTGTTAACAAGCACGAGTAAACCTTTGATTTTGCAAAAAGCTCATCCCCACATAGGAAACCCCATTCTCAAATCTTTGGGCAGTCTCTCTGAACGATTTCTTGTGTATCCCATAGTGGCAATCCATGATAATAGGTGGTGTAAGTAGTACTTAGATGATACATACATAGGAGACCAATGTCAAAGACATCGAACTTCATTACCAACAAAGAATAGCATATTTAACTACGAGTTCCTGATAGTGACCATCACACTTTTCCATAGTCTTCATCAACCGGCGTCTTTGAAGAGCCTCCTGATCTTCTGCAAAATATTAACATCATAGGCAGAATAAACAAGGATGTTACTATCAAGAGGGGAAAGTTAATGATCTAAAGATGGAAATCGTCCATCTTATCGTGCAGCTTAGTAGTAATCTGTCCATGTTGGTCATGCTGTGAGTAAAGATTGAGGAAAGCGGCTGAAGTTCAGACCCAGGAGGGTATACACGAACGATGTTGTCAAAAATCCTGCCACTAGAGAGCAACAGTAGGAACACCTACAGTCGGCAGTGAAATCTGTAATCAGTAGAACCAACAAGGAACTCAAACATCCTCACAACTTCGTCCTCAGGATAATTTCAGTTCGGCCTTTGTTGTACTTTTCACAAAATTTGCTCCGTTATGCTTTATAGCCATGTTTTTTAGTATGGTAATGCACAGAGTCGATAGAAGTAACATTGATTAGAGGAAGATGTTAAAGATCGATTAAAAGGTCTTTTGCGTTCTCCAAAATCCACATTCCATTTTGTTTCGAGGACAGAATATGGATTTCAATGAACACTAAAGCACAAAAACGATAATTTAGTTGAAGGGAAACATAAAAAATACTTTTACGCGAAGATGCTGAATTTAAGGGGTATGTTTGGATCATATTAAGCGACGTTTCCACATAAAATATTTCTAATTACGCAAAAAATAATGTACAATTGGTTTCCACTCCTAACCGATAAATCTCAATATTCTGAAAATAATGAGCGTTTTCTTTATTATTGATGAGAATCCCGAACACAAATGTAAAAAACAGCACAACCGCCTGGAAATATAAAAAAAAGTAACGAGTAGCGAAAATACCAACGAGGCCACACAATGGAATATTAATCTCAACGTGAGACTGCGTTTCGCACAATAATCGTTCTCATGTTTACATGTTTATGTGTAACGCAATTTAATTAGCTGATCATTTTTTTAAGGAAACAATGGATCAACTGATATTTAAAAAGGTACCCCGAGCGCCTATTATGTATGACTGATAACACACTAGCAGCTCTTTGAGCAGACTCTGCTTTCAAGAGTAGTGGTGTAGCTCATTCAGTAGAGCAAAGACAAACCCCGGTCTCAATATAAAACGTAAAAATGAGGTTCAGACAATACGTTTTGATTGCATTGCTTTCTTGCTATCATATCGTAGAAAAATACAAAACGTCAGAAAAAAAATGCAAATTGAACTTAAACATCATATTTGTATTGAAATTGTTTAAGTAGTAGTTGTTCGCCTACCTTTATTTATGAGGTTACGAAAATAAATTCCAAAAAATGCGTCCATGAATAAGATCAGCAATTTTGAAGTCGTCGGGATGCGAATGAACCATAAAGTTATTTCATATATTAAGATAAAAGACCGCAACTGAATGATCTTTTTTAAAACTATACAACAAGCTAACATATTGTGACAACATTCTCTCTCAGAGAATATATTTTACTTTTTACAAATAAAACAAATATTCAATACGTGTCTATTTATCACGTCTATAGATAAACTTCAGCCACAGTCTTTCGTTAGTAATACCTATTATCCATGGCGTTTGAAATTAAAATTTGTTCATCAAAACTCATTAACAATATGTCAGGATGACATTACAGATTTCTTCCATTTTTCAGTGACGTGTGGAGATATCTCTTTAAGTGGACAAACGTTGATCAAATACAATATGCAAGATATAATGACATTTTTAATTCCGTATAGAGGCGAATTTTAGGAGATAAACTCGTATCTAACAACATTTAATCACGTCAGACAGCGTTGAAATGTCGCCGAAAGGAATAAGCGGTGACAATGTACACGTTATAGTGCTCTAAATAATTGCTGAATACAACCTTGACCTTATTTACATTATTCATCTTTATATATCTATGTCACCCTGGTAAAATACTAGCCGCTTCCTTCCGACTCAGCAAGGAATAATTTCTTTTTTAGCTCGTGCGTTAGAGCGTAAGACTAGTAACCAGCGGTCCTGGGTTCGACTCCTTGTGGATGCATTGAAAAAATAATGACTTCTTATACATATTCATGATAAGTAATTTAAATAATGTGAATTTACAATCATGACTTGCAACAGTTGAACACCTCAGTAAATGAAGACGTAAGTCAAAATATCTTTTTTTTTAATATTTACTGAAAAATTGAGCTTCATCTCACCCCCAAAAAGAGAAAGTATATCATAAATCACATAGCTGTCAATACCCACGCACATAAGCCCTGAACAAACCGAAGAACCAAACAAACGTTTTTGTAGAGGGAAGTGTAGATGAAATAGAAATATCGACGAAGATCTCATTAAATAACTACTGAGAGCAACGCAACAGGTACAACGCAGTGAAAAGACCTTCATAACATCTAAAGCGAAACATTTTGCTTGACAAGGTTAATTGTTTCTGTACCACATGTAACACCCATTATGAAGTCTCCTGTCAAACCATGCGCTCTAGAACCGAAAAGTGGCCTTTCTCCAAAAGCGATGGATTTTGGTAAAGAATGTCAAAAGCGACAATGAGACAAGAATCTAAGAACCTGGTTCCATCAAAGAGGATCTTATCAAATAAAAATGGCTCATATACTTGCTTTTTTCCAGACCTGGAAGCAACTGTTGACAGCTTGCTTAGAGTCGTAAAAAGGCATGGAAGGGGACTGCATACCATCTAATGTATTGAACTTTGTGCAGTCAATTTATGGCAAAACACCTGTTTTATGATACATGCAACAGGAAGATATAAGGATTGGCCGTCAAAGTATGAGGAAGGGGTGCGACACATCCATATTTTTGTTTTTCCTTGCAAAAGACTGTGCACTTAGATAAACAGCAGATAACGGAAATTCCGGATACTATCTAATTTCACGGCAAACTAAGAACATTTTTTGAATTTACAGACGACTTTGTACTCATCGCAAGTGGCAATACCGAATACAACAGGAACAACACCTACTTTATTGTTACCGCAGATCATACTTAAATAATGATAATACTATACAACATTTAAATACTCTTAAGAGCTTGATAACATAAGGATAATAACATTAGTTGTAATTGTTAAACAAAAAGGCTTTCAATCACCATTATACATTAAGCAAAAGATAATCATCTCAATGTGCACATAACTGAATAAATAGAGGGTGGTATATACATGACGTCTGTGCAAAGAGCCTAAAATACAGACGTGAAAAGGTGAGTTTTTGTGCCTTTCTTAAATTTGATTGGGCCAGGATATTTGACTTTCTAGTAGCAGATGGTAAGCTATTCCACAACGTGGTCGAAACCCTCCCTAAGCATCGGTTTTCATAGGTCACAGTACGAGAATTTTAGACACACAACAATGATTCTCCGACCGCAGTAATCTTGACGGCTGATACAGAGTAAAACGCTCCTGTAGGTACAGGGGAGCTGTTTCATTTAGTGCCGTACATATTAACATAAACTAGCAGCATATGATAAACAAGGAGTATTGAAAAATAATTAAGGGATGACAGCAAAGCAAGTACAGTATAAGGAATGGTCAAGTCCGATGGTATTACCTTATGGATACGAATTGTAAAGAAAGACCACAGATAAATTGTAAGCATTATCTCCCGTGTAGCAAACATCTTCACAAGACGCCAAAGAAAAACATTACAATATAGTTAATTGAACTTATATTGAAAACATTAATGAAAACATCCGGTACGGTACGGACCAATAACAGTGTATATTCTGTTGTTTAACCTTGGATCAGTAACAGTGTATATTCTGTTGTTTAACCTCGGATCAATAACAGTGTATATTCTGTTTTTTAACCTTGGATCAATAACAGTGTATATTCTGTTGTTTACCCTTGGACCAAATAATGGAGTATGATATGTTGTTTAAGCTTGGACTAATAACAGTGTATATTCTGTTGTTTAACCTTGGACCAATAACAGTGTATATTCTGTTGTTTACCCTTGGACCAATAACAGTGTATATTTTGCATTAACAGTGTGTTCGCTGTTTAACCTTGAACCAATAACGGTGTATTTTCTGCTGTTTAATCTTGAACCAATAACGATGCATATTCTGTTGTTTAACCTTGTACCAATAAAGGTTTGTATTTCGTTGTTTAACATCCGACTAAAACAGTGTATATTTCATTGTTCAATCGTGGACAATAAACGGGGTAAATTTTGTTGTTCAACCTTGGACTTATAACGGTGTATATTCTAGAGATTTAACCTAGGACTTGTATCGGTGTATATTCTAGAGCTTTAACCTTGGACTTGTAACGGTGTATATTCTAGAGCTTTAACCTTGGACGGTGGATAGTCTGCGACCTTTTTCAAAGATCGTCAATTTATCGTCTAGCCTCGAGGCAAATTGATATAAAATACTCTCTTAGAATATTGACAATAATAAAGAGGTTCCGATCGACCTCGGATAAACGATAAATGCCATACAAAAAGGATTAGACCTACCACTGCTGCAAATTAGATAATGCAGGAAATCTTCCATACTGATGTATCTGAAGTTTTAAATGTAGTGTATGCAAGTCCAACAGGTATTATGCAGATATCCTGTATTTTGCAAAGAGGCGATGCTCACCTAAGCTTGAGTAGAATTCCGATGGATTTTGTTAGCAATACATAATCATTTATACCAATTTAAACAGAGGATACCATTATTCATATTCATATACCTGGTTAATTGAAACTGAAAGTGAATTGTGAATTGCATGCCTTGACATAGGTGAAGAAATGTTTATTTTTCATTTAAAATGTCTTGTCATTTATTATTTCATATCAGTTTGTAGTTTAGTAAGAACATTATCTGTGCTTTGAATCATTTAAAGTATAACATAACTGAATATTCCCAACTAAACTAAATGAAGACACGCTTTGTGATGTGAAATTATGTGAAAATAGGTAACGTTTTGTGATGTGTATTTTAATGAAAATACGTAACGCTTTGTGATGTGTAGTAATGTGAAAATACGTAACGCTTTGTGATGTGTATTTAAATGAAAATAGGTAACGCTTTGTGATGTGCGTTTAAATGAAAATAGGTAACGCTTTGTGATGTGTAGTTATGTAAAAATAGGAAATGCTTTGTGATACGTATTTAAATGAAAATAAGGAACGTTTTGTGATGTGTAGTAATGTGAAAAATGGAAATACTTTGCAATATGTAATGATGTGTAGTTATGTGAAAATAAGGAATGCTTTGTGATATGTGGTTATGTAAAAATACGTAACCCTTTGTGATGTGTAGTTAATGAACATAGGGAATGCTTTGTAATTTGTAATTGTGGGAAAATAGGTAACGCTTTGCGATGTATACGATTTGATATATGTAGGTATATGTGAAATGATAACGTTTTGAGATATGTAGGTATATGTAAAATGATAACGTTTTGAGATATGTAGGTATATGTAAAATAATAACGTTTTGAGATATGTAGGTATATTACAATGATAACGTTTTGAGATATGTAGGTATATGTGAAATGATAACGTTTTGAGATATGTAGGTATATGTAAAATGATAAAGTTTTGAGATATGTAGGTATATGTGAAATGATTACGTTTTGAGATATGTAGGTATATGTAAAATGATAACGTTTTGAGATATGTAGGTATATGTGAAATGATAACGTTTTGAGATATTTAGGTATATGTAAAATGATAACGTTTTGAGATATGTAGGTATATTACAATGATAACGTTTTGAGATATGTAGGTATATTAGAATGATAACGTTTTGAGATATGTAGGTATATGTAAAATGATAACGTTTTGAGATATGTAGGTATGTGTGAAATAATAACGAACTGTGATGTGTAACTGTAAACAGTAAAGCTGTGTGATGACTTGTGGAGGGAACAGTGAACCAGATGTGATAACTAACCGGCTAGCCAGCTTATTACTCTCACAATGTTCTCTGTATTGGCATGATTTCCGATCGTCTGGGCGTTTCATTTGCTGGCTCAGATCCAGAACATATAACTGTCGTGAAAAGACGGGATGTGTTGACGGTGTTATTTGCACAGAATTCAATAAAGTAACAATCTCATTTCTCGACATTGCATTACTCACTGCTATAACATAGTTACTAACGCGTTGGCTAGTCTAGGTATTTCTTTGGAAACTCAGAGGCGACTCACTAGCTAGTTATCAATGCATCACCCAATAAACAAGGAAGTGATTATCTAGTCTCGCAATAACATATCTGTCTAATATTACATTTAGTTTTGGAAATTTATTTTCACGGCAGATTATTTGCGAAAACCACGCAAACATTTTGGCGGAGGAAACAGTATCACTCCGCTATTCTATTGGTCCGTTTTAGATGTGCGTGCAATAACTAGATGGTGTCTCACTTATCAGTATCAGCTTCCTAATATAAAATTCAAACTCATCACGAGGATGTGTCACGTTACACTCAGGGTAAGGTTCGTACTCAAAATCTACAGGTTAATACATGAGGTCAAGAGTCATATTAATTAAATGCTTATACAGAGTGTAAACTCACCTCATTATGCTCTCATTGAAGCTCGCAGATGAGCGTGTCATTGATGTAAGTAGATTTGTTTTATGCATACCCGTACACTAAAGGTCAATGTCAATGAAAGGGGTCAATTTTCAAAATATGGTAACCTATAAAATGATGTTATATTTGCAAATGTTTATGTACTTTTTCATGGTGCGTGTAAAACAGAATAAATGGAATAGATTATAAAAGAATTGAGACATACATTTTTTGTACATGGCTTTCTTTATCATTTCCCTGTTATTTGTTTAGTTTTTATGAATCCATTTCGGTTTATTGTGAATTAAAGCCTTATCTATGTAATCGTGATAACGGTCGCACAGGGACGAACAGTTTGATCATACCAGGGACGAAAGTTTGATCATACCAGGGACGAACAGTTTGATCATACCAGGGATGAACAGTTTGATCATACCAGGGACGAACAGTTTGATCTTACCAAGGACGAACAGTTTGATCATACGAGGGACGAACAGTTTGATCATACCAGGGACGAACAGTTTGATCATACCAGGGACGAACTGTTTGATCTTACCAGGGACGAACAGTTTGATCATACCAGGGACGAACAGTTTGATCATACCAGGGACGAAAAGTCAAATATATTGGTATTCATAAAAGGTTATTTAAAAAACCTCGTACGACGTATATTGATGTTAACCAGGCATATTACGATACTTAATTGGTAATATCGGGCCTATTATGACAATAAGTTAAGGGATGCACAAGGCTTAATACCATACATATTGTACTATATCATGTTTTTTATTTCACAGAATGTAATATGTCAGGCCTATTACAATTTACCTTTGGAATATACATGTTTAAGACTTGTTTTGCTTTTCTGCTTCGTTAAATGTTCACTGCGGTAATATTGTGGAGAGTATGCGATAGTTGCTTTATTTGATGATTACAAAATAAATTAACTATGATGAACTTATTTCCCCTATTAACAGGATACAAACATCGTATAGGTCAACATGATGGTAAAAATATGGTATGTTGTTGAAAATTGTATTTGTTCCAGATACGTTTATCACCGCTGGCTTAATTGCCGCTACTGTTTAGACATACCAACGGCAATTTTGGAAATGTACCCGCTGTGAAACTCAAAGTACAAACTTCCAGGACCGATCTACATGTTGACCAAAAGCAAAAGTACTCAAGACCTGTAGTGCATCCGGTAATTAGCTAGCCACGCATTTGTCACCGGAAGTAGCTACGTCTACCTTTCGTTTAAGAGTGCTTTAAATGCTTCAGTAGGGAAACAGTGGAGTCATGTCTCAGCTTATACATGTATAACAAAGGTTTCGGTTTCCATCGTCAAATATATCCTCACACCGCCGGAGACTGCGGGTGGTGCCGAATTCCGTTTAATGTTCCTGGGCGATCGGACAGCTCGGTCCAGTCCGGGTCAATATCTGAATTGGCCATGATTGACAGGAGACCCCGATGATCATTACAGAGTCGCCATTTATTGTTCCCGCTACAATTGTATGATATTGGTTTAAGTCCCATGGCGCATTCTATAGACTTTATATAGTCCTTGTAATTCTATTCTATACATGTATTGGAAAAAATGAGTTTCTGTCTGAGCCTTTAATTACTTTAGTACAGTTTTATATTAGGAATGCTTATTTTCAATATAGTCAACGGGCTATTGACTAAATATTCAGTTTCTTTCTCTAATATCTATTACTAAAGCTGTTGTCTTGCCTTAAGGCGGCTTCATCATTTAACCTTCTTTCAATTAGCAGCGCGGAACCTTGCGCTATATCTATCGTATAAAGCAACATCTATAGCATCAATACTAAGAATAAATATGTAAATGCCATTATGAATGTCCGTACACACAGTACATTGGGATTTCATAGCTATAGGCTAGATACCTATTTTGTGTGAAGTACGAGTGAAACTATTGATAAATGGTTTGTTCTCCTTTCTCCCGCTTTTTCTGATCAAAGGAATGATATAAACACTGGAAAACAATAGAAGTGTCATTATAGTCTGTTCTGGTATAGTACAGGTAGATTAATTACCTATATTTACCTGTTCACCAATAGAAAATACTGTGTTAGTTATATGAATATTTAACAAATACATTTCCTGATTTTCGTAATATTTACTGGAATTATGTATAAATATATACAAGATTCAAGTCATTAATACATAATAACACATCAGCATACATTAACAGAAAACCTGCTATTATTAATTTCATATTAAATAAATCTTATGCATTTTACTATACATTTACATGTATGTTATATATATATTTCATAAAATTGAACTAAATCTAGCAAGCAATTTATGACAAATATAATCAATAAAGACAGAGATCATGTATCACATTTTTAGATATGCAAAAACAGATGCAAAGCTGGGAATGAAAATAAATAAGACAAAATTAATTACATGTACACATGGAATACTTAGCACTGGTTGATCAACTCAATCATATTCATAAAATGCACAAAAATACATGATAGAAAACTAATATAATAGCACTAACTTACTTAAGGACAAATATTGGAAAGTCCATAAAACGCACAGATAATGAATTTTAAGAAATCCTAGCAAAACACCAAATAAAAAAAAACCATTACAAGCACATTATCACAATGTCAGTCTAAATGCAAAGGATGAGATGCTGTGTCGGCGTACTGGATTACATCTGTTGTACCATTCTCCAAGAGTTCCTTTAGTTGGTTAAGGCGGTGGGCGTGTTCCATTTTCTTCTTCAGTTTGCTGTGCCATCCCTCTATGTGGTTGGTTGTTCGTGGTCCCTTGGTATCAAAGTGGTTCCAGAGTGGTTAATCTCGGTCAATCTACTGTGTCAAGACGTAATCTGTAAATGGAGTGGTGTTCTGTAAATGTGGTACATCAGCATCGTCTATGCCCTCCAGCGCATTGAACCAGAAATCTTCTACACGGTCTAACGGAACAAGGGTTAGTACAGCGGCACGCCGTACAAGTTGTCGGACATCGACGTCGTTGTTGGCGTATCTGCCGGACTCTCTTCCAAATACACTGTGTATAGTGGAAGAAACAGCCCTCCACACTCACAGCTGGAAACACTGCGCGGATGATGAAAATAGACTATATTAAAGCTATATTTATATGACAGTACTGTATATATGATACAGGTAATGTGGGAGAACACAGGTAAAAACCAGGTGAA
The DNA here is from genome assembly GCF_002113885.1 of Mizuhopecten yessoensis. Lineage (NCBI taxonomy): Eukaryota > Metazoa > Mollusca > Bivalvia > Pectinida > Pectinidae > Mizuhopecten > Mizuhopecten yessoensis. The sequence goes on from NW_018408920.1 coordinate 96,127, forward strand.
ATGTATATGAAACAGACTATAACTGCTATCACAACATTACTGCCCCTATGTTTATTTTAAAACGTGGGAGAAAGGAGAACACACCTGATAAATTATGTCACACGAAATGATACCAGTATCCTGCTTGAGCACACATTCCCTACTAATATTTTCTGCAAACACATTATTGTACATACATCCCTTTCACACATTCCCTGATACAAACGTACATTGCCCGTATACAAATTCCATACAAACACATTATTGTACATACATCCCTTTCACACATTCCCTGATACAAACGTACATTGCCCGTATAAAAATTCCATACAAACACATTCCCTGTACACACATTTTCTGTAAACATTAAATTGTATGTCAATCGAAATGGTATTAGTACTACCCTGCTTGTACACATATTCACTATATATCTGTTCTTCAAACGCGCTCTTGTACACGCATTGTTTGTACATAATTCAATTAATATGCATTCATTGTTCTTGTATTTTCTACAAATGCAAAGTCATGTGTTCACAGAGTAGTTTTGCGGATAGTCTTTACTTTATTGTTGTATAGACAGAAGAAGAAACATGACCGTTTATGCATAAATCTACGTAATCTAATTATGATAATCCCTTATAAACCACGACTATACAATACTCCGTCCTACAGCATTCCCATACAGTGCTTGGCAGGTCGGCTGGCGATTCTATAGCATTACGTGTGTTATATCAGTTCAATAGTGCATATCTCTGTGTCTTTATTGATGTATTATGAACAAAACCATACTCTTACACAGGTGAATCCTTTTACGTTTCGTTCAATAAAACATATCTTTTGTCCATAAGGAGGATATTTGAATGTACTTTGCCCTGCACGACCCGCCACTAGACAGAATCCATGCAGACCACACACAAATGCACTATTGAATACGTGTATACAGCTAACGCACTCGGCTTGACAGGATAATAATTCACGTGTTCATCCAATTTTACGTGACTTTCGATGAAGCTGCAGCGTCCCCTGTGTCTACCTGAGGTTAATTTCACCTAGATAAATTTACCTTGCTGTGTCGCATTAAAAGGACAAGATCGAAGCTTCTCGGGTATAATCCTCACATACACACAGGATCAATGAGCTTTTAAAATCCAGGAAAAATGCATTACACCGTGTAATGTATTGCTTCCTTCTACCGTAGTTACAGGCAGACATCCCAATATTGCTCAACTTGAATTAGGAAAAGGATATCCATCGTTATAGAGGGAACACTTTGATTAAAAAGGCAAAGTAAAAGCGTAAGCAACATGATCATCCGCAGGTGTCTGGTTGTAACCCCAATCATATGCATCATAATCGACATCGTCCTTTGAGTTAGGAGGGTCAGAAACAACAACAGCAGGAGCAGCAAAATAACAACTAAGGACACGTATCAGACACAATGTGTACACTAGGGCAGTTCGTTATTATTTGAACCTTGCAGATTTTCAGTACCGTGCATTATATAGTGTTAATATTACAATATACAAATATATATATATATATATAAAAACATTATGTAACAAACAAACAAACACACAGGCAATGTATACACGATCGAAGAGATAGTGTAAAGAGTGATTTATTTTGATGTAGATGCAAAAATGTGAAAATGGAACTCAACCAAAGTAAAATGAAACCATGTTTGACAGCTCATGTATTTTCTATCATTTGTTATATATATATATTTATTAATGTACGTAAACACATACATGCATGTTTAATAAAGCTATGCATGTTTTTAACATTGAAAATCAACCATTCCATATCATACCAAATGGCAATGCTTGATACGGGCATTATTCCATCTTTCGCTTATTAAGGGAATAGTTATTCGATCGAAAAGAGTGAGAGATTAATGAGTCATTTGATGAATAAAATTACATAAAATGTTTTCTCCGTAAGATACCCCAGAGATTCAGTGGAGATAACTCATCGAATGGTTTCTATGGTAATGGCACTGTAATGTGTTGAGTTATTGCGTTAATCTCCTATGTGTTCAACTATGCTCAACATGCGACATGTACTTTGCCATAAGTAAGCATGTTTTTTGCTGTTTTTTCTTTTCATTTTATTTTTACATTATTGTTGGTTTTTGGATAAACTTGTTATTTGTGTTTCTTAAACATATACTATTGTGTTCAATAGGTTGTTCAGTTGTGAACAGATTATATTTGTGTCAATTAATTGTGAGCTCTATTGTGTTAATCTGTTATTTGTGTCAATTTCTTGTGAACTCTGTTATGTGTATCCTATAAATTTGTGTCAATTTCTTGTATACTGTGTTGTGTTCATCGTTTATGTGTGTTAATTGTTTGTGTACTCTGCTGTGTAAATCTTGTATTTGTGTTTCTCTATTCTATATGTTGCTCAGGTAAATTGTCAAATCCATTTATTGTTTAATGTTTGGTGTGTCACTTATTTATTTGTGTTATGTGCACCATGTAATTAGTGTTATTATGTTACAGATGTTAATATGTTAACCTAAATATGTTATATGCTGAAACGTGACCAAAACTCGGCCGTATACCTGATCAGCAATCGTATCATATAGGATTCGTCATGTAAAATTATAAAACATACACGCGTCACTTTTCATTATGTACCGCTTAAACCCTGAAGCTGTTTCGTGTAGGCTGACATGTCATAATTACTCTCTGCTGCCTACCTGATAAACAATGGTGTAGGCCTCATCATTTTAACATTTTACACTCTCGTCATTTGACCCTGAAGCTGTTTTCTTCTCCCTGATATGCAAATAAAATCCATAATCTACACGAATTATCTCCACTACAACACCGTAAGTGCCGTATGTTGAAAGGCGTCTCTTTTTAACATTTCATTGCTGCTCAACTGACATACAAAATCGATTGTTATTCTGCTTTTCATCATATATCTTCTCAGTACATGTAACCCTTTACTTTCAGAACGCAAAAGATGAAAAGAAATATTCAACAAAAGATGCTTTATATAAAAAAAAAAACCTCCTTACTACTCTCAAACAATTTACTTTTCATCATTATCACCTCGATCAGCCCTGTTCCATCCGAGGCTCGTATAACAACTCTTAAAATGCATATTCACAGCGTTCTGTCATGACGTATACTCATTTTTCGGGAAGAAGCGCGCAATTTGCCAGGTTTGCATCACAGGAAACATCCCATTTACATTACCAGTTTTGTCGTTATCCTTTTGGGCTTTAAAACCTGTATGCCATTTTTCTGTAATACAAATCAATTCACTTGGTTAAACTCCAAAACCCCTTGATGTTATCCATCCATTTACCGAAACGAAAGATGGAGTTAGGCTAAAAGGCTATTCCAGGAGTCGTTTCACAATCAATTTGGATCCACGAAGGCAAGCCAAGTATTCCCTTCCTCGGTATATGTCTACCACTACAACGATACAATCGCGCCAACGTTATGCATGTTGTATTCCCTGTTCAAACCACAGCTTGTGTATCGTTATGTGTATTTGTGAATATATTGGTATCAAATGCATCGCTGTAACGACAACGTGTTGCATGACTATCCTGAGAGGCCGAGTCAAAGACTATGTTAGGGTCGTAAGACACCTTAATGCACATCCAATAGCAGACTGTTTGAGTGTTGTTAGATTATCCCGTTGAATAGAGTTCACTCGTGTAACAGAATATATCGATATGTTCATTCATGCATCGCACTCGTAGATAAATGATGTTCAGTTATATTCGTGAAATATATATTGTATTCAACGGGAAACCATGAGATATGCCCTTCACATCACGGTAACAGTTTTGCCATAGGCGATGTTAAATGTAGTATTGTAAGATGATATCGTAATAGCCGGTAATAGCCGTGTCATAGATTGTCATAGCTTGATGATACAACATGTACGGCACACCTCTGCAATCGTCCGACGATAGTCGTATTTGTTATAGAAACTGTCTCGGTGCCGTAGTTTATTGTTTTGTTAACTCCTTGGCCACAATTCATTATTGGATTATGTACTCAAACCAACTTTCTTGTAACTCGTTTATATCAAATTACATGGTAAAATAAGTCATGTGTAAACCCTGAAAACGATGTTTTGCTTCAAGTCTCTCTCGCATTCTTCCAACAACTTATTGTCAAAGTATTATAGCTTTATCACCGGATCAAGAAATTTGGCTTTAGCAAAAAATCTTAGTATAAGAATATGATAACGGTTCATGAATACGGGCTGGTGACAGTCATGCCAAATCATGTGTTTGTGACGTACACTACAGTGTATCTTGATATATTGTGATTAAACTGGCACGCTTTACATGAAATACTAGTTGAAAGGTTTAAGAACTAATTTTCTATTTAGTTTAGGTTATCGGGTGATAACTGGAATGGAACTCGAGTAAATTGATCCGCCTCGCCGATTATTCAATTTACCCGAGTTCCATTGTAGCTATCGCCCGATAGTCTAAACTAAATAAAAAGGGTATCCTTTATTTTAACCGGCTATATTCCGCGGAAGGATTACACATTTTCCATTCGAACCCGATGTGTGATTCGGTTACGCTTCGTCCAACGAGGAATACTCGCCATGTTGCCGGCGCTCGTTTAAGCCTCGGGGGACCCGTTTGTATTCGCCATGGAGGAAAGTGTGGAGCTAATACACTGTTTTTGTTTATAAAAATATCGTTGATATATTTCTTACGTAAAGCATGATCGTATTTAGCTTACAATAGCAGTCGTATGTATATATCTTCTTTACGTAACGGATCGCCGTAAATAGCTTACAATAGCCACATGTAGATATCGTCGAAACGTTGAAGGATCTCCGCCTACAGCTTATACATCAGTCATATGTGGATATCGTCCTAACATACCATCAGTCATATGTAGATATCGTCCTAACATACCATCAGTCATATGCGGATATCGTTCTAACATTAAAGGATCGCCGTCTACAGTTTATACCATCAGTCATATGCGGATCTCGTCCTAACATTAAAGGATCGCCGTCTACAGCTTATATCATCAGTCATATGTGAATCTCGTTTGGATGTACATATAAGGATGACCGTATATAGCTAACAACAACAGGCCTATGTATATCTCGTCCGTTTGTTATAGGATAGTCGTCTACATCTTATAACTGCAGCCATACGTAGATCTCGTTCTTACCCTAAAGGATCGCTGTCTTCAGCTTACAATAAATCTATAACTAGGTACAAAGAAACATACGCTGATTCCATTACGTCGGTATAACAATAGCTTGTGTTAACTGTCGATCCAATTAATTGCCGTGCTATAAATTTCGTGTTGATCAATCCGGATGGACTTTCCGAGTCGATATTGTTACGTTCTCAGCCGTAATCCTATGTATTATACATTTCAGTGTTAGCGATTTATGGTTATTCTCTCACAGGTCCATCACATCAGAAATAAGGTTAGAAATATGTTAATATATGTTAAGGGTTCTGAATAGTAATTCCATATAAATGCGTATTAAGTTTGAATGACTTCAATGTGTAATGGTAAAAGAATATTCAATTAATGTTTGGTATAGTTTACATAAATACTCCATATATTAGATTGCTTTCTAATATTGATTTTTGAGCGCGTACTTATAAAACCTTTAGATGGTGTGTTTGATACGACCGAAATAGTCACTGGTGAAGCCAAGTTTGGATGTCTACATATAAAATGTCAACCACAGGAGATCTTTTAAATATTATGGTGGTTAACAACCTTCACAAGGGCATAACTCTTTGTCAAGATGAACTAATTAATTTAGCTTCGTCCCTGTGTTTGACGATGCGTGCTCGATATACTTGTACCATACACGTGTAGGATTCGAGAGTTCCTACACTTGTATGCTTTTAAGAGGAAGGAAGTACAAACTGGCCTACCTAGTCACTTATCAGCCAGAGTTTTCCTCTGAACAATAACGCAACGTTTACTGACAATACTGTATACAGAGGGCACGTCTAACCTTGACGCATCAATATAGGCTTCAGTTGTGTATTTCTCATTGGTAGAGCCTATTTTAAATTCCACATGTTTGGTCCCTTTCATCGCCAATAAGTCCTAACAGGGCGAACAGCCGTATGCCGTGAACTTCTGCAGCCTGTATCCATTACCTAGTTAATATGCTATCAAATGTGTGCGTCTTTCGTTCATCATTCAGATTCACTGTTACATTCATGTATGACGTTTCTCTGACGAATTACATACGTTTATAACGTAATAGTAATACCTTACTATTATCGAGTTATACAGGAACAGGAATGAAATATCAGCAATGTTTTCAATCACGAACGGTTAGGAGGAAAAACGTGAAACATTCCTTGCGAATCTATGGTGAATTGCAATCGCCTACTTTTGAATTGAGTCTGTTGTCTTTGCTATGATATTGAAATATTTACAAGCTGTGAGTCTTATTAAGTCGTCTCACTTCGGTACAACAGGACCTCAAAATATCAAATGATCTAGAATATTCTAATGAAAAGAACCATTTTATGATATCTTTCAGAGAAAAATATTTAAAAAAGACTTGATACATACGAATGTTTCCTTGCTGACGTATAATGGAAATATGGTATTGATTACAGTAATCCATTAATGATTCATTAACATTTTATTAAGTACATTCCTTTTTCAGACTGAGATAGTATAACTGCCAATGACCACTCATTACAGGAATAGCCTCAGTTAAAAAAAAACTGGATAGACTCCGACAATTCTCACGAACAGCCGAAATATAAGAGCAGTTCAAGAGGAGAACTCAAACATGAGGTCCCAAGTGTTGCAATAGAGACGAGACCTCAAATCAGTTTTCTTTTATTTATTCTCCAATCTGCATTGAACAGAACACAAGGAAGGAAGCTTCCGATTATGTAGGGGCAATACGTTAGTCATACAATGTATTAACGTAAATGCAGTAGAATTACATTCTTTCGACCGGACAAAAAAATGGTCAGGTAGGCAGACATTATGGATAGATATTAATGATAATGTCTCTTAATGGTAAATATTTACACCAAAACCGATGCCGATGTTTCCAACGTCATAACCTTATGAGTCTAATAATGTTGGTCCAATACATAAAAGATTGTTTCTTTTTTTCTTCCCCTAGCAACGTGTAAGCGTGTCACCACATGACATGTTTAAATTTTACAATCACTTTATATAACGTTATCTTTATCTTGCTTCTTATGGCCGATGACCAGTACACATAAAGACGTTCAAAGACGACAGATAGAAGGAGAAATATTATTAGTTCATATTGCAAAGAAAGATGAGTCAATTACGGAAAATATCATTAAAAGTGATGAGTTAATAACGGATTCTTATACAATAATGTTTTTTCCTCGTGTTCCCTTGTCTTGATTGTCATTTTCAATTCATGATCAATTAATGTTATCAAACCGGTTTATTTCTCAGCCGGTTGACGATGGTGAAGACGTGCCATCTGGTGATGTTCTTAGAATTAGGAAAAATAAAAACTGTATTGCACAAACATGCGAATATTGATTTCTAATTTAAAAACATATATTTGAATAAAAATTGATTTTCGAATAACGAATAACAATTTAAATATTTTGTCGTTTAAGTGTGCTTTCACAATGCATGCAATTCATCGAAAAACGAATATTACTTTTGTTACATATCTGAGCTGATCAATGAGTTTGGTTTGTGTTCAGTTTTACATAATCCTGAAAGCAAACCTGTAGGTCATATGAAGGCGATCTCGTTTGATAGAGCCACCACAGCGTCGCTTTAAAATGCAATTCCGTTGTTATACTGTACTGACAACAGTTTTAAAAGTCCTTCCCAAACAGGCAGGAATCAGTAAGTACGAAAGTTGAAAATGTTGGTTTGTCCTGGACAGAACCAATGGCATTCACGGCTGGGAAAACGATCAACGGCATTGCAAAGCAGTAAAACAAAACAAACATGGACTTACACACACGGAAGAAAGAACGAAGTGGGCAGAAATGCATCCCAGCTATTGCAATGAACACAATAGATTTATTTTGGTCGCTTTTGCGTCCCCAAAGAAGAGGATTCAAATGCAAGTTCTTACTTCTGCAAAGATTTACTAATGATTTGCCTCTTACCCACCATGAAGTGGGAAAGACTCGTAAGATATATTCTTATTTTCGAAACTGCAGGGATGCGTATAAGACGATGGGAAATCTCACGAAAAAAACTAATGCATCCATGCAATAACTCACAGTCACAAAGAACCTTCGTGTAAAAGATATCCTGTTCTACGTTAAAAACTACGGTTGGATGTTAAGTTTCTTAAATAAGTACTGATATGTTATGAAGGGTTTCAAGCCTTTTCATTCAAAAGCAGACTTCATTGCTGTTCACCTCTATCCATTTGTTTAGAGACATTGAGTTATTGGAAAAGGAAATTATATATGTTACTATCTGCTTCGGTGCCTAAACAATATCCAGAAAACCCCCACATGCAATTTAGATTGATGTGTACACGACGAGTCTTTTCATGATGTTATTTCCGAATCCATCATGTTTGGCAAAAAAGCTAACATTGATTGGCGTAAATATTACGTTACGTTGTATATGAACAAACATTCCACACATGATCTGAACTCAAAGCAGATGCTGTTATGATCTTCAATCTGTGCGTGCTGCACATGGCGTGCGTGAATATAGTTCTTAGATACGTAATAAGCTAAATGCAAAGCACTTTATGTATGCACTTTCTATATACTTGCTGCACATACTTAGACATTTCTAAAATTGAAACGTTAACAAAAATGTTTTTTTAGAATCTTTTTAAATCATTCATTGATTTTTTGGTGGAATCATATAGCTGCTTTCGTGCAACCTATTATCTTTAATGATATTGTGTACTGAACTTTACATCAACATTTAAAGGAAAAGAAATTACGTAAAATATGAACTTTAAATTGCATTTCAATTTCAACGTAAACAAATCGGATCGGATTTGTTGCTATGAAATGAATTATTATTGTTGTTTATCAGTTAGGTTATCCAATTTCTAGGGAAGTGTTAAAGGGTTTCTTATATGATATTAACAATTATTTATTACAAATGCAACCTTAACAAGAAATGTACATAACATATTTGAATTCGTGATAGCTAGCGACATAAAAGAAACATGTTAACATCCCTTTCCCATTTATTTCGTTTGTGACCAAATAGGTTAACATTTCTGCAGTCGATAAGCATATCCCGAAACTTGACATTGAGATTCAATACACCATATTTTACCCTTTTAAATGTTCATAAAAATACATGTATCATGTCTTCATAGTTTGATGTTGCATACAAATTACTTCATATTAAGTTTGTATTCGTAGGATTTTTTTAAAAATTTCCACATTTTCCATACACATAAAATGTCTAACTACCTATATAGAACAGAACTGTATTGAACCAATCATACATGTAGTGTAATAGCTTCCCTAAGATATGTAATTGAAAAAAAGTCAAACAAAAACATCAGGATTGCTTCGATTTCGTATTTTCAAAATCGTTTTAAACAAGTGGACTTGGATTCTAGACCACAGCACAATGGTTATAGCCTAAAAGAGGCTACTGTAGTAAGTGGTTTTCTTGCCTGCGCAGGTAGAAGTGTAATGTGAAATGTCTGTAAACAGATGGTGTCAGCTTTATTGTTTATAACAGCAACACTTGTATCTACCTAAACACATTCGATATTTCCAAGTGGAGGAAAACATAGCTATTTTCAAGATGATACCATCAAATGGTAAAAAACATAAAGCCATGTAAAGAACAGTAAAGGTAATTGGAGTTGCTATCATCACTTAAAGTTCTCAGAAATAATTATCTGCATAGACGAAATATTGATGTTGTTTCGAGGTTATGCTGTCTTCCTATATTTGTTCTATACTTTGTTCAATTACAAACGTTTAACTATGTTTTTAAACTTGAATGGATCAATTTGACAATTTGTTTCTAATGCGAACTAAGGCAATGTATCAGCAATTTACAATATCTGAATAACAAATCCATCGATTCAGCTTTATGACAAACAATTTTGATAACTTCTTTTAGAATAAAATGTTAATGATATGATCCAGCCCGTTTTACTCGAAGATAGCTTCCTTCTTTATGAAGTGTCAGTAGAGGGGGTTGCGGATCACTATACTACTACATGAATTGTCAGTATAAGGGGGTAACCGCTCACCTAACCACTTTAAGGAGTGTCAGTATGAGGGGGTAACCGCTCACCTAACCACTTTATGAATTGTCAGTATGAGGGGGTTGCCGCTCACCCTACCACTTTAAGGAGTGTCAGTATGAGGGGGTTGCCACTCACCCTACCACTTTAAGGAGTGTCAGTATGAGGGAGTTGCCGCTCACCCTACCAACCACTTTAAGGAGTATCAGTATGAGGAGTAACCGCTCAATATACCACTTTAAGGAGTGTCAGTATGAGGGGATGCCGCTCACCCTACCACTTTAAGGAGTGTCAGTATGAGGGAGTAGCCGCTCACTATACCACTTTAAGGAGTGTCAGTATGAGGGGGTAACCGCTCAATATACCACTTTAAGGAGTGTCAGTATGAGGGGATTGCCGCTCACTATACCACTTTAAGGAGTGTCAGTATTAGGGGGTTGCCACTCACTATACCACTTTAAGGAGTATCAGTATGAGGAGTAACCGCTCAATATACCACTTTATGAATTGTCAGTATGAGGGGGTTGCCGCTCACTATACCACTTTAAGGAGTGTCAATATGAGGGGGTTGCCGCTCACTATACCACTTTAAGGAGTGCCAGTATGAGGGGGTTGCCGCTCACCCTACCACTTTAAGGAGTGTCAGTATGAGAGGGTTGCCGCTCAATATACCACTTAATGAATTGTCAGTATGAGGGAGTTGCCGCTCACCCTACCACTTTAAGGAGTGTCAGTATGAGGGGGTAACCGCTCACCCTACCACTTTAAGGAGTGTCAGTATGAGGGGGTAACCGTTCACCCTACCACTTTAAGGAGTGTCAGTATGAGGGGGTAATCGCTCACTATACCACTTTATGAAGTGTCAGTATGAGGGGGTTGCCGCTCACTATACCACTTTAAGGAGTGCCAGTATGAGGGGGTTGCCGCTCACCCTACCACTTTAAGGAGTGTCAATATGAGGGGGTTGCCGCTCACTATACCACTTTAAGGAGTGCCAGTATGAGGGGGTTGCCGCTCACCCTACCACTTTAAGGAGTGTCAGTATGAGGGGGTTGCCGCTCACCCTACCACATTAAGGAGTGTCAGTATGAGGGGGTTGCCGCTCACTATACCACTTTATGAATTGTCAGTATGAGGAGGTTGCCGCTCACTATACCACTTTAAGGAGTGTCAGTATGAGGGGGTAACCGCTCAATATACCACTTTATGAATTGTCAGTATGAGGATGTTGCCGCTCACCCTACCACATTAAGGAGTGTCAGTATGAGGGGTTGCCGCTCACTATACCACTTTAAGGAGTGTCAGTATGAGGGGATTGCCGCTCACCCTACCACTTTAAGGAGTGTCAATATGAGGGGGTTGCCGCTCACTTTACCACTTTAAGGAGTGTCAGTATAAGGGGATTGCCGCTCACTATACCACTTTAAGGGGTGTCAGTATGAGGGGGTTGCCGCTCACTATACCACTTTAAGGAGTGTCAGTATGAGGGGGTTGCCGCTCACCCTACCTCTTTAAGGAGTGTCAGTATGAGGGGGTTGCCGCTCACCCTACCTCTTTAAGGAGTGTCAGTATGAGGGGGTTGCCGCTCACCCTACCTCTTTAAGGAGTGTCAGTATGAGGGGGTTGCCGCTCACCCTACCACTTTAAGGGGTGTCAGTATGAGGGGGTTGCCGCTCACTATACCACTTGAAGAAGTGTCAGTATGAGGGGGTTGCCCCTCACTATACCACTTTAAGAAGTGTCAGTATGAGGGGGTTGCCGCTCACTGTACCACTTTATGAAGTGTCAGTATGAGGGGGATGCCGCTCACTATACCACTTCATGAATTGTCAGTATGAGTGGTTATCGCTCACTATTATTCTATTATGGCCTTTTCCCGAGGGAACAGTTCTCTTATAGTGTTGTCTGTGTTGTCCCCAGACAACACTATAAGAGAACTGTTCCCGAGTGAAAAGGCCATAATAGATTTAGTACATCAAATGCCTGTCATTTGACAATAAAAAGACAAACATGAGGAATTTCATTGAAAACATATTTAATAATTAACAACAGCTGGAAATTTGAACGTAACATTTGAAGTTTTGATTCATGAGTTGTTGTTAATTGTAACGGAACAATTTCTAAAATTGAAAGAAGGTGCACAAACAATTTAATGTCGAAATCTCTGCCACATGATGGTTCTTGTAAATGCCGCCGCAAACCTTGACTGATGGCAATAAGTGAACTTTTTGATGCATTGGCATAGAAATCCGCCAAAACACCGTTCTATTCACCGCTAGGTCACATGCGGTCCCCCTTTCCAGTAGCTATAGAAAGTCTTTAAGGACTGCGACGGCAAACTGTGACGCCTGCTTCGTCTTTGTGCATTGCTGAGCCTCTGCGAAGCAATCGGCATTCCCGGTCCCGAATCTCGAATCCATTTTGGCAGACGACAACAGTGAAAGAAAGTAGAATATGTACAGCGCTCCCTAGGAGAAGGGTCGCAACTCTTGGCGTCACGTTACTTTTCCCGCAGTCTCAGCGGTCCAAAATAAAGGTAAAGCGCCCGTCTCCGGGTATAGTTCCCGTTGTCAAGGGCGGATGCTAATTATACCAAATAGAACAAGGGTAGTTATCCAATAACTATCCTAGAAATTATCATGTGATGTACTAAACCACTTTAAGAAAAACTCCCTTAGTTCTAGATTTTATGTTTAATGTTCATTGCCATGAATTTGATACCAAAATAAACAACACATCAGATAAGTTCACTTAATAAATGAAATGAGACCAAGTATTTGATGTTTGCTGTACTTCACCTGTCCTTTATTTCAATCAAGTGATGTGATTTGGTCTTGTTAGCGGCAATGTAGGACGTGAAGAGGATGTATTTCAAACTGTAAGTGTGCTTGTCGACGGCTACAATGATGCTGCCTCCCTTCGGTAGATACTTCCATTGGTCATACACCACGTCACCGTCAGAGTGAAGGGTTGTGGTTCGAACTTTCTACACCTAGTTAATGTAACCTTACTTATTTTTACATTCGCATGATCCCCAATTATTTTGGCAAGTGATGCAAACGAAGAAGTTGTGTCAATTTAGGAAATGATATTGAGTGGAAGCAATATTTATCACTTATAACACATATTAACAAATATTCTGATATGATTTAAAGGAAAGTGCGTTTGAAATTCACTTCTGTAAATATCATTGGTTTTCAGCCATATCGTTAGAATATGGCGAGAATGTTATAATTGTGGGGCATATCTTCAGACCAATTTGGTGTGATATTATTTCTCTACAGCTCAATAATTTCCTCTGAAAATCCATTTTTGATTTCATTTTTGAATACATTTCTCGTTACGAATAGCTATCTTTCATTAATTTACGCTATGTGATTAAAGCTATTAAACATTGGCTGGGAACATGAATATTCTACAGCTCTTGGTGAGAATTTCTCTTTTGCGTGAGTAGTGAAGACTTATGGATTAATTCTAAACGGGCAAAACGAATGAAAAAAACAGGTCGTTTGGGAATAGATATAATTTCCCAATTTGAAATAGTAATCATAAAAGAAAATTCATGCATTACATTTTCAGGGCAAGCTACGTTCAGGTCAGGCTAGCTATGAATGTTTATTTTTTCTATATAACGAAACGTTACTTACCACAGGAATGGTGTATTTGGTATATATCACTTTACACAAGCTGACGACTTACACCGGATGGTTTTCCTTATTTTAGAGCTAGAATTTTACAAAAGTCATGGTGGATTCCGGAGCTGACCTTTTACACGCGTTTTGTTTCTAACGGCTATTAGAATCGTCCTTCTAAATAGAAGTTATCGATATATGTACCTAGAAGACGCGTTATTGTCAAAGGTTTACACGTCATAGCTGCCCTTTGTACCTATACACCCTTATGTTATCTCCGTCACATTTGGCAAACATCAATGATGTTACAGAGAAGGGAAAGTGCATCACACAAGGCAGGAGTTCATTTAATCATGGATTTTGTTATTTAATCTGTTTTTGTAACGACTGAAAATTTTGGTTTTTGTATTTTTGTCTCAAATTTGCTTAATTACCTCATAAAAAAAAACATAAAAAAATCTAGGTTTACAGTCCCAAAGAATTTCTGTGAGACTTAATCTATTTTGATTTGGTTTGTGTATGTTTTACGTCCTATTAACTGCTATGGTCATTTTAGGACGTGCCAGGTGGGGGTGGGGGTGGAGGAAAGCCGGTGTTCCCGGAGAAAAACCACCGACTTACGGCCAGTACCTTGCGACTGCCGCACGTAAGTCTCGAACCCGCGACCCAGTTGTGAAGGACTAGTGGTAGCAGAATGTCATAACCACTTGGCCGCCTTGGCCCAAATATTTAGTATGGATTAACCAATCAAATTGCTAATTTTGTAGAAGAATTACTACTTATCTAGCAAGCCTACTTGAGCAGCTGATTTGTCGTACAGTGTACATTACCTTTGTTAAAAACATTTAAAGAATATTTGGGAAATGTTTTCTAAATATTTGTAATCGCTCTTTTCTCTTTGAATAATATTAAATTATCTCTCAAGAAGTTTATTTGATATACAAATATGTTGAATGACATTTTACTCGATTCAAATGATAGTTACTAATTGATGTCCTATCACGTTCAAGTTGATAATGACATCGACAAAAATAATGTGCCGCTAGCTTCCCAGGTTTATATTGCGACTTTTATAGTTTTGTCCAAACTGGTAGACATATATATTGCTTTCGTCTTTCCGTAAAATTATCACATAGATCACATTGATGAATATAAATTGCACCTATCCCATCCTTATGATCTTTTAATGGACTTGTCTAAAGCACGTACCGGATGTATATTCCTGTTTCTATAAGTGTACATATATGGTGTCAGGGTGTACGTCTATCAACCTGAAAATGTCTTTAAATAGAAAATACCAATCACCATTTAATAAGACAACAAAGTAGCTTCCACGTTACCTGCCAAAAACAAGAGATGGTCGGTATATAAAGCCACGTTACCTGCCAAAAACAAGAGATGGTCGGTATATAAAGCCACGTTACCTGACCAAAACAAGAGATGGTCGGTATATAAAGCCATGTTACCTGACCAAAACAAGAGATGGTCGGTATATAAAGCCACGTTACCTGTCCAAAACAAGAGATGGTCGGTATATAAAGCCACGTTACCTGTCCAAAACAAGAGATGGTCGGTATATAAAGCCGCGTTACCTGTCCAAAACAAGAGATGGTAGGTATATAAAGCCACGTTACCTGACCAAAACAAGAGATGGTAGGTATATAAAGCCGCGTTACCTGACCAAAACAAGAGATGGTAGGTATATAAAGCCACGTTACCTGTCCAAAACAAGAGATGGTCGGTATATAAAGCCACGTTACCTGTCCAAAACAAGAGATGGTCGGTATATCAAGCCACATTACAAGTACCTGTCCAAAACAGGTAATGATCGGTATATAAAGTTATGTTACCTGTTTAAAACAAGAGATGGTCGATATATTATGCCATTATCCTGTTTAAAGAAATGTTGAATTGATCAGATACTAAACCAATTTTATGAACAATTTGTCATAAACAATTACAAGAAAATTAGGGAGAATCACCTGAATAGATACAATCGAGAGACACAAGTATATTTTTACGGTAAACAAAACGCTGAATAATCTATCCTCGCGATGCTTAGACAATATAATGTTATACTGAATACAAACGTGTTGATATTATGATACCGTCAGACATATGTCTGTTACTACGCTAGAGACACAGCTGTTTGTGTGTTTCTATGTTTGCATGGTTACGTGCAGTCATATTTCTTAGGCAATACTACAGTACGCAAATATTAGTGTGTGTTTGTTTGTTTGTATATTGTTTGTTTGTTTGTATATTGTTTGTTTGTTTGTATATTGTTTGTTTGTTTGTATATTGTTTGTTTGTTTGTATATTGTTTGTTTGTTTGTATATTGTTTGTTTGTTTGTATATTGTTTGTTTGTTTGTATATTGTTTGTTTGTTTGTATATTGTTTGTTTGTTTGTATATTGTTTGTTTGTTTGTATATTGTTTGTTTGTTTGTATATTGTTTGTTTGTTTGTATATTGTTTGTTTGTTTGTATATTGTTTGTTTGTTTGTATATTGTTTGTTTGTTTGTATATTGTTTGTTTGTTTGTATATTGTTTGTTTGTTTGTATATTGTTTGTTTGTTTGTATATTGTTTGTTTGTTTGTACATTGTTTGTTTGTTTGTATATTGTTTGCTTCAGTCCGTTACCATTCCTTTCTATTTGTGCGTTATATAGGTATAGTGTATATCGTGTTGGTATGTTGTCACTGCTCTGTACTGACATCGAATCAACAACGCTAATCTATAACCAGATATCTTTCACACATCAAGATAATCAGCTCTTTTCAATAAACCCATGATCCCTGAACTGCGCCAAACAGTAAATGTCACTGATACGATCAGCAACCAAATGTTCTATTTTTGTGACAGACGACGCAGTAGACAGGTGCTATACACATGTAAACATAATTACCTACCTGCTTCAGAGGTGGTGTAAATTCAACACTTCGATCGGGTTTCCTTTGCAGGTCTTTGTTACACAATTACAGAGTTACATTAAACGGATCACAATCCATTAGCGAAGACCATTTCATGCTAATAAGAAAAGTCCGCAGCGCACTTTCATGTGTATGACACTGGAAGCTAACGATAAATCCGTAGCGTCAACGGATCATCAACTCGATAGTTTTCTCAACACATTTATATACGTAAATATAAATTATATGAACAATCATCTCATTGGTTATACGTCTAGTCCACTATCTTGCACAGTGGGAATAGTCGTCCTGAAATCTTATAACATGAATATGTATTTCAAATCGGTTGCTGATTACTGGTTCCTACCGCAGCTGTGATTGCCGGCTGCCACTGATTGACTGCGGGACTGGAGTGGACGCATTCTTTGACGAGCCACACCACGAGTTGCCGTCCTTGCTGCCAGCATCGTGTCCCCAAATGTCTTGGATTCGTGCGGAATTGATTAATGCAGGCGGGGTGCACAAGCATGTAAGCTAGGCCTCTCTCGGGAGATCTTCTGCCCGTCCCACAGGCAAGAATTGGTGACAAACGCAAAACGTTATACGCTGCTTCTACTTAGCTAAATACACATTTAATGTATCAAATCAATGTTGGTGACTTAATGTAAATTTCCTTTTTGGCTAGGCCAGAACGCATTGGAACAACAGGCTTTGGTGAGCCGCTTAACTGGTCCCACCTCTCTCCCAATCACCGGCAATAACATATTTTCTTAGATTTAAAGCGATTATAAAGCAACAATATTGCGGATGTCATGACATTGCAGCACTCATCACGTGACTAGAAAATATCTGACGTAAACAATGCATTGAATCAACCAAACAAAAACAAAAACAAAATAAATGTGTAAAAGTATCGCAGCGTCTACAAACTGGGGCGAGACCGCAATCCAAATTCGATTTAAAATAAAACACCAGGACGGACATTTAACACGAACACAAAAGCACGTACATAATCAACACTCAATAAAACTCCTTTGATAATGGGTTTTTTTTGGTATATATCCATATATCCATATAATTAAGTACATACCATCATTGCGTTCAATATATTTGTTAACATTAAATACATATCAGATCTTACAAAAACACACTGATATACTACCCCATTGTCACAACACAACCTAGTTGATAACAAACAATCCGATACACCTATGTAATTGTAACAGTGTGTCACTAAACTTTACAGGGAGAACTTTATGTATATTTTGGCATGCTTTCATTATTAGTCGCAATGGTATAATCGTTTTTGTATACAATATAAATGTATGGGTAGGCCACAGCGTTTTGTGTACAATGCACTTGTGTATCGTAGTGTTTCGCACCCTGTAGGACTTTACTATGGAAACGGGGTGGTTTGTACACTGTAAAAAACAGTGTATTAAGGACACCGAATTATACTGTATACAATAGAAGTTTACTGATTAACTGCAGTTTTGTATACACAATAACAGAGTTCTAGTTAAGCAAAGTGTTTTGTTCACAATAGGTGTTTAATAGAGTTTTGTACACAACAATAAAGTACTGGTTGACTGAAATGGTCTGTACACGCTAAAAGTGAATTAGATGAATGTTTTGTACACAATAGGAGTTAACTCGTTAGAGAGAGTTTTATGTACGCAATGAGTGTACTGGTTGACCTGAAGAATGTGCACCCCGATCGAAATGTACCAGTTGACCTTAGAGTTTTGTACTCAATAGAGGTGTACTGGTTGACCAGAAAGGTTTGTACACAATAGGAATTACAAACCACAGTGTTTTGAACACGGTACGGGTGTCCTAGGTCACCGGAATGGGTTTTGTACAAAATAGAGGTGTACTGCTGGTTGACCGTAGTTTTTTGTACATATTTGCAGTTCATTTTGCTCAGAAAACCTGTGTTAGAAAACGTTAAGCTCGAAAAACATCGCCGCTACAATTATCTGAATTACCCCAGGACTAACTCGGCGGAACCGCCATGTTTTTTCAGATTGATCGGATGACCGCTACTGTAACCCAGTTAACTTTCATTAGAGACAGATTTTAGGTCGAATCCTGAGGTATTGATTGAAGGGTATTGAAAAGACCTAAATCGGTCCGGTGGCCACTTTACAATATATGGAATATGTGTCTTCATCTTCTATTGTTTAAATGAGTGCCGTCTCCCTTGAGGGTTCTGTCCACCAGTTGTTGTCACAGTCTGTACAGTCACCCGATATTTCAATGAGAAACCGTCACAACGTAACGCCCTACGGGTCCATAAGTGTCAGGCCCCGGAATCACGAAACTTCTTAAACCAGGTCTTAGTGCTTTACTTTATTGGCAATTCTTAACTTTAAGCATATCATGAAATAGTGTCTGAAAGATTCTTAAGTCTCCATTCTCAAATAATCTGAGAACGGTAAGGAGCATGCTTAAATATTCTAGAACGTGCTTAAATACACTGTACCCAAAAATGCCAAATATTATTGTCTGATTAGTTTGTTAAAAATAAGTAAAGACCACAAATATTACAACTCTAACCAAGTTTTATTTTGTAATACTAAATAGTATAGTCTTGCTTGATTTCATCAAAATTGACTTCCCCTAAATTCAGCAGTTGTACATAACAGATGGCTGTCCGTAACGGATGGTCACATGGAGCCAATCTTCAAACCACAACATGTCTAAGTTCATGATTTTAAACAACGAAAGTGACGCAAAATGAAAGTCGATTGGCTAGTTCATACCTATGTTTTACCGACACTTTTGCTGCTTTATTGATGGCAAATGGGTAGATGAACAGGAGACATTTTGTTTAAAAACTTTCTTTTGGAAAGGAAATATTTGTCTCAAATAGATGTCATATGACGTTTTTTTTAGATATAATGCATACACAAACAAGTGTTTTCATGGAAAAAATATATGACATAATAAGTATTGCAGCGTTTCCTTCTGATGCTCTATAAATAATGACATGCAGGTTTATATCTACTTCCCATTGTCTTCAAACCAGGTTGATCTATAGCAGTAGTCCCCAGTAGTTGATCTATAGTATTAGTCCCCAGTAGTTGATCTATAGTATTAGTCCCCAGTAGTTGATATATACCCAGTAGTCCCCAGCAGTTATTCTATAGCAGTAGTCCCCAGTAGTTATTCTATAGCAGTAATCCACAGTAGCTGATCTATAGTATTAGTCCCCAGTAGTTGATCTATAGTATTAGTCCCCAGTAGTTGATATATACCCAGTAGTCCCCAGTAGTTGATCTATAGCAGTAGTCCCCTGTAGCTGATCTATAGTATTAGTCCCCAGTAGTTGATATATACCCAGTAGTCCCCAGTAGTTGATCTATAGCAGTAGTCCCCAGTAGCTGATCTTTAGCAGTAGTCCCCAGTAGTTGAACTATAGCAGTAGTACCCAGTAGTTGAACTATAATAGTAGTCCCCAGTAGTTGATCTATAGCAGTAGTCCCCAGTAGTTGATCTATAGCAGTAGTCCCCGGTAGTTGATCGTTAGCAGTAGTCCCCAGTAGTTGAACTATAGCAGTAGTACCCAGTAGTTGAACTATAATAGTAGTCCCCAGTAGTTGATATATAGCAGTAGTCCCCAGTAGTTGATCTATAGCGGTAGTCCCCAGTAGTTGATCTATAGCGGTAGTCCCCAGTAGTTGATCTCTGTCAGGTTCATGACTGAGTTACTTTTTTTTTTAGAAAAACAAAACATTGCCGTACTTTGTATTTAATTGTGAAGTCACGCCACCGTATCGTTAAAGTTATTAAACGTGCATTGGTAAACACAGGGTGAACCTTTAACTGTTATGAGGGCGTACATGCAATATAGTTGGTGTCGCACGTGTTTGAGTATTAAGTCGGTGTTACCACTAACACGGATCTGCCTAATCTACCACAAAACCCATTACGCTTTGTTAGCTGTGTCAGGCACCCACACTACAATTTCAATTAACTGTTTATAAAAGATTTCCAAGATTGTCTTTGTACTTAGTAGTACCACCGTCAATTTATCAAGCTAAAACCGGCTTCAACCATTCCGGTCGGTCATTTGAAGGTTGTCATACCATTTCCTGCGCTACACTCTAAGAACATGTGTGAAAGTTTACCAGGTTCTGGCCGTTGGTCGTGGGGGGGTTTTCCGGGAAATCCGGTCTCCTCTACCATCAAAATCTGACATGCTCTTAAATGACCATAGCTGTTAATTGGACGTAAAACACAAACAAACCAAATCAAAATGGTCAGTTGTGTGTGGAACTCTCACAATATTCGTGGTAATTTGTCACTCTTACACATCTGAAGGAAACGTTGTATTCTGTCACAGTTAACAACATATACTTCATTAAATAACGTCGTAAAACCTGCTCAAATTGAACCCTATATTAAACAGAAATTATCATTCTAATCGCATAGTTCTTTCATAGTTGTATACCATTTTAGATACACAGTTTGTCAATTGGAGATGAAAGTATTTGTATTATTGCTGCCACTAAAATACCACCTAATAGTCTATACTGGAACGGGTCTCATCTAGGGATAGCTTTGGCTTCAACAACTAAAGAAACCATTGGCATTGGAAATAAAATGGAAATCGAATAAATCGTGATTTTTGCAGTCAAAGGTTAGGTCTGATACATGAGATTGATGTAAGTATGGGGGACATATCTGATCTTGTATGCTGTATCTGACTCTCACGTGCTGGTAAGTGGACAGCACACAGGACGGTCGTCTCATCCCCCATAATGTTGACCAATCTTTGCCGCATGGATTACGCACAGGCGACGTACATAACTTTTGTCGCTCGTGGGAAAACTGCTTGGTCCTTGAACTTGATAACACAGTATACGTATAGGTACGGTGTCGGCTCTGTCTGGCAAGCTTTTTCACGGTTAATCATCGAACTTCTAGCAATGGTATTGCGATATTAAACAGTAACCTTAAGTGCGTATTAATTATATTAGCCGTGACAGGTGGCGCTTCCGTTCGTCATGTAGCTAATCACATGAAATACACATAAAAGTGTCTGGAGCACGCAGCATCACAAACTACTTGGTTCCACGACAAATACCAACGAGTTTCTGCCGACCAAGTGATTTTCTTTAAGCTGTAGATCTCGCTCGTTAAACCATTCTATTGCTGTAAGCGAACGTTACCTAAACAATCCAGTAAAAATATGAGCAAAATTACTGCGCACAGCTACAATAGCTCCATAAAGTCTGCTTTCATAAAATCTTCATTTTTAGATATTAATTTTACTTGAGGTTTGATATAGTTTTAGAATTAACTTTGTTGGAAGATCTGATTGCCAAAAAACACAGGATTTTGTTTCGAACGCGCCATTTTGTTTTTTTGTGGAGTTGTGTGAGGGAGAATTTTGCACTGGCAATGATGTATCTTGTCTGAGGTACATGTACTACAATGTTACCCCTCGGTATGATAAGGTCAGTTAAGGAAATATATTCATTTGTGTAACATGTATTGCCCATTGCGTTTTTGGTTACATTATGGATATGTTTGATCCTTATTCTAAAATAAAAACTTAAAACGGAAAGTTGTACATTTGCAACGTTGATAAAGGTAAGATATGTTCATTTCGCCTTCTGCTGTTTTTTTCTTGTTTTACAATCTTCTACTTTTGGTACCACAGACTGGTCCTAAATGGACGAAGGACATATAATGGATTTTTTGAAAAGGCTAATTTTATTTTACTGTCTATTTCGAGGTCCTATATTTTACAGGAAGTGCTTCCTTAATTAGTATCTCTTATGATTATCAACCATCTCTAGAAGCAAAAACATATAACAAACAAAGATTTTTTGCAAAATACTACACTATTAGTCTTCCAATGTAAAACAGATATTTTCGGAGAAAAGCAAACCATATATATCATCCTATTCATTCAACCACCAATTTCACCTATAAAATACGGTTATAGAAACAGTATTCCAAATTGAAATACAGCACACCAAAGAGCTGTTTCGTTCTTCTAGAACTCACCTGTGATGCTAGTGCCAAAAAGGTGGAACTCCAATTTGTAACTGTTAAAATAAAAGAAGAGTTTCATAAACTCCTTCATTAAATGAAGTCATATTATAAGAAGGTAACAAGATAATTTCAAAATAAACAATAAGGTTTAGTTTATGTCGATAGCAAAACCTACATTAATGGGACATATTTTTTTTATGAAGTACACATGTATACGAAAGTTCTAGTTAGTTTACAGACAATATCATCTATGGAAGCATCCACCGCATGAATGGATGACATTTGTTGTTCAATAACTCGAGAAAACGTTGTTCCTGATACACGGATATGTAGCACGCCATGTGATGTTGTTATCATTGTCTTCGTTAGAATAGTGTAACAAAGTCATGTCAACAAAAGATTGCCTCTGCTGAAGTCACGTCCGTACTGTATCGATGTGCTTTTTCAATTACGGCCACCATGTCCAGTACCTAAGGTTACATTAATAACGGCTGACCACCATTCGTGTTTCTAATTCGCGTAGATAAAAGAGGTTGCTGCCATTGTCGATCGCGTTGATGCAAGCCACCTTTTCCCGAAATCATGTCACTGCTGGGAATAGATCTGGATGCACTGACGACTCAATAACGAGTAAATCAAACCAGTCCAGGAAATAAAACCCACTGATACCACAAAGGATCAAACCAGTCCACAAACAATAACCATTTGATACCACCAAGGATCAAGCCAGTCCACAAACAAAAACCAACTGATAACACCAAGGATCAAACCAGTCCACAAACCACCAAGGATCAAACAAGTCCACAAACAATAACCATTAGATACCACCAAGAATCAAGCCAGTCCACAAACAAAACCCCACTGATACCACCAAGATCAAACAAGTCCACAAACAATAATCAACTAATACAACCAAGGATCAAACCAGTCGACAAACAATAATCAACTGATACCACCAAGGATCAAACCAGTCCACTAACAAAAACTTACTGATACCACCAAGGATCAAACCAGTCTACAAACAAAAAATAACTGATACCAACAAGGATCAAACAAGTCCACAAATAATAACCAACTGATACCACCAAGGATCAAACCAGTCCACAAACAATAACCAACTGATAACACCAAGGACCAAACCAGTCCACAAACAATAACCCACTGAAACCACCAAGGATCAAACAAGTCCACAAACAATAACCAACTGATACCACCAAGGATCAAACCAGTCCACAAACCACCAAGGATCAAACCAGTCCACAAACAATAACCCACTGATACCACCAAGATCAAACAAGTCCACAAACAATAATCAACTGATACCACCAAGGATCAAACCAGTCCACAAACAATAACCCACTGATACCACCAAGGATCAAACCAGTCCACAAACAACACCCCACTGATACCACCAAGGATCAAACAAGTCCACAAACAATAACCCACTGACAGCACCACGGTTCAAACAAGTCCACAAACAAATAATCAACTGATACCACCAAGGATCACACAGGTCCACAAACAAAAACCCACTGATACCACCAAGGATCAAACCAGTCCACAAACAATAATCAACTGATACCACCAAGGATCAAACCAGTCAACTAACACAAACCCACTGATACCACCAAGGATCAAACCAGGTCACAAACAATAACCAACTGATACCACCAAGGATCAAACCAGTCCACAAACAAAAACCCACTGATACCATTAACCCACTGATACCACCAAGGATCAAGCCAGTCCACAAACAATAATCAACTGATCCCACCAAGGATCAAACCAGTCCACAAACAATAACCAACTGATACCACGAAGGTTCAAACCAGTCCACAAACAAAAATCCACTGATACCATCAAGGATCAAACAAGTCCACAAACAAAAACCAACTGATACCATCAAGGATCAAACCAGTCCACAAACAATAACCAACTGATACCACCAACGATCAAACAAGTCCACAAATAATAACCAACTGATACCATCAAGGATCAGACAAGTCCACAAACAATAATCAACTGATACCACCAAGGATCAAACCAGTCCACAAACAAAAACCAACTGATACCAACAAGGATCAAACCAGTCCACAAACATAAACTAACTGATACCACCAAGGATCAAACCAGTCCACAAACAATAACCCACTGATACCACCAAGGATCAAACAAGTCCATAAACAATAACCCACTGATAGCACCAAGGATCAAACCAGTCCACAAACAAAAACCCACTGATACCATTAAGGATCAAACCAGTCCACAAACAATAACCCACTGTTACCACCAATGATCAAACCAGTCCACAAACAATAACCCACTGTTACCACCAATGATCAAACCAGTCCACAAACAATAACCCACTGTTACCACCAATGATCAAACCAGTCCACAAACAATAACCCACTGTTACCACCAATGATCAAACCAGTCCACAAACAATAACCCACTGATCCCACCAAGGATCAAACCAGTCCACAAACAAAAGCCCACTGATTCCACCAAGGATCAAACAAGTCCACAAACAAAAACCAACTGATACCAACAAGGATCAAACCAGTCCACAAACAATAACCCACTGATACCAACAAGGATCAAACCAGTCCACAAACAAAAACCAAATGATACCATTAAGGATCAAACCAGTCCACAAACAATAACCCACTGAAACCACCAAGGATCAAACAAGTCCACAAACAAAAACCCACTGATACCACCAAGGATCAAACCAGTCCAAAAACAATAATCAACTGATACCACCAAGGATCAAACCAGTCTACAAACAAAAAATAACTGATACCAACAAGGATCAAACCACTCTACAAACAATAATCAACTGATACCACCAAGGATCAATAACCAACTGATACCACCAAGGATCAAACATGACCACAAACAATAATCAACTGATACCATCAAGGATCAAACCAGTCCACAAACAAAAACTTACTGATACCACCAAGGATCAAACCAGTCCAAAAACAATAATCAACTGATACCACCAAGGATCAAACCAGTTCACAAACAAAAACATACTGATACTACCAAGATCAAACCAGTCCACAAACAAAAACCCACTGATACCACCAAGGATCAAACTAGTCCACAAATAATAACCAACTGATACCACCAAGGATCAAACCAGTCTACAAACAAAAAATAACTGATACCAACAAGGATCAAACCAGTCTACAAACAATAATCAACTGATACCACCAAGGATCAAACCAGTCCACAAACAAAAACCCACTGATACCATTAAGGATCAAACCAGTCCACAAACAATAACCCACTGAAACCACCAAGGATCAAACAAGTCCACAAACAATAACCAACTGATACCACAAAGGATCAAACCAGTCCACAAACAAAACACCACTAATACCACCAAGGATCAAACCAGTCGACAAACGAAAAGCCAGTGATACCACCAAGGATCAAACCAGTCCACAAACAAAACCCCACTAATACCACCAAGGATCAAACCAGTCCACAAACAATAATCAACTGCTACCACCAAGGATCAAACCAGTCTAAAAACAATAATCAACTGATACCACCAAGGATCAAACCAGTCCACAAACAATAACCCACTGATACCACCAAGGATCAAAGAAGTCCACAAACAATAACCTACTGATACCACCAAGGATCAAACCAGTCCACAAACAATAACCAACTGATAACACAAAGGACCAAACCAGTCCACAAACAAAAACACACTGATACCACCAAGGATCAAACAAGTCCACAAACAATAACCAACTGATACCACCAAGGATCAAACCAGTTCACAAACAAAAACATACTGATACTACCAAGATCAAACCAGTCCACAAACAAAAACCCACTGATACCACCAAGGATCAAGCCAGTCCACAAACAAAAACCAACTGATAACACCAAAGATCAAACCAGTCCACATACATAAACCAACTGATAACACCAAGGATCAAACCAGTCCACAAACAAAAACATACCAAATAATAACCAACTGATACCACCAAGGATCAAACCAGTTCACAAACAAAAACATACTGATACTACCAAGATCAAACCAGTCCACAAACAAAAACCCACTGATACCACCAAGGATCAAACCAGTCCACAAACAATAACCAACTGTTACCACCAAGATCAAACCAGTCCACAAATAATAACCAACTGATACCACCAAGGATCAAACCAGTCCACAAACAATAACCAACTGATACCACCAAGGATCAACTCAGCTCAGGAATATTAACCCGTTAATACTGTCCCACTAATGCTCAGTGCATGATACCACTAGGTATACAATTAGTCCGAACAATAACCACGGATTCTCAATACAAGTACGTATACCATTAATTATCAAATCAGCCAAAAACGTGGCTCATGTTTGTTTTTGAGAAAATAAGCAGTCGCTTTGTCAATTAGAATTAACAATTTCCATTTATATAGATTTCAGAAATGATTTTGATTGTTTGAAATAAATTGATAGCAAAATAACTTGCGTATTCATTATTTTATATATCATAATATGAAATCGTGTGAAAAACAGTTTATTACGCTTTTATCATAAAATGTCTACATCAGGTTTACTTATATTTTATTTTTGTATTTCTCTAAAATTATTTTAAGATTATTACTGATAGAAAATAGAAAACAAGAGTACACCATGTAGATACATAAACATCTATAAAGGGTAGAACATACAAACACATAGCATTGAATGTACACATAGGCTGTTATAAAGTATATTATCATGATATACAAGCTAAGAAAATTAGGTCTGGAATATTTTTCTGTAGCAATACGGTAACAAAGGTAACGAAACGGGTTTTTTGTATATTTATTTTCTTTAATCAAATATGCATTAAATTTTTCGAAAATGACACATCTTATTCAATTAATTTGCTAATACAAGAAACTGTTTTATGGGAACCAAACTCCCTGCTAATGACCTATAATTTTAGAACATTTACAATGTCCATACGTTTATATGGATACATAGGACATAATGCATTATAACATATATATTAAATCATCGTGAATCTTATGTTGTTGATTTATCGTTTTTCCATTTTTTCTTGTCAAATACATACTCGTGTACAAGTTGATATAATTATCAATGCATTATTTCGGGAGGAATGCCTATTTTAAAATGTTAAGAAAGTCAACTTGTTGAATTGTTCTGATAAAGTTGCGGTCAAGATGCTTTCATACAAGTCATATGATATAATTCGAGTTAAGATTATATGGGAAATATTTCTGCCTCATTATGAACCTGTTCCATTTTTCCATACAACTACGGTCCTGATGGACGCTTAATAAATAGCGATCTAATCACTCAAAAAAGTGAAAAACTATGATAGATTTTCAAGGAGGGGTTCAAAGAACCGAGAGACTTCTGCTATCAAATAGAATATGGAATTTTTTTCAGAATACAAACGGATTAGGTTCACCATTCAAAAATGTACAGCTGAAAATCCTGATGTAAACTAACCGCAAATCTGTATATATGACCCCAAAGTCGAAACCACACTCAACAATCTGATAAATACGTACTAACTTCAACCCTGTGCCAACAGTCAGGATTGAATTTCCTGATTGTGTTAAAGAACTAGGCATGTTTCCAATATTTTGAAAGAGAAAATAACAGCTTATTGGCTTTTCTTAGATTTGATTAAGATTAATATGATGGATATCGCCTTTAAAGCAGAAGTCGCTTTCTTGCCTCTCCGGAACATTTGCTCATGTTCAATGGTCGCCAGGCAAAATGGTGCCGTTATTCACAATTCCACTGGTGTGGCTGATTTTGAATTATCAACTTATTTGCTTTGATAATTGGTTTTGTTTGAAAAAGACANAAAAAAAACCCCCTTTTTTTTTTTTTTTTTTTTTTTTACTTTTTTATCGTTCGGGAAAAATCTTGCGTTGTGGTATCTTGCTTTAATTTTATATGGATGTATTGTTACGTCATCACTAGAATACATAACTGTAAAGCATCTATTCAGTTCCTAAATACCAGTTTCAGCTGTATCCCTATGCTCTTGTCTGTATACAAACAAATCCATGGATGGCCGTCATCCTCTGAAATCACAGTGAAAATAAAATTGTTGTTGTTTGAGGCACACGTTTCTCCACAAACAACAAACCTGATTTGTTTAAACTAGCAGAGGCCAGTTTGATTCACGACACTTGTTCAATATAATGCTGATTCAAATTTCACAAATATCCCATGGCGTAGTTTTCTTCATTAACATTGTCGAAATATTGCTTTTAAATGATGACATAGTATTAACTGCTTTTGATTTCACTTGTGACAGAATAACACGTAACGACACGACATGGATTTCTTTTGATTGCGATTTTCGAATTTGGCTACAGTTTGCACACGATGTTTATGTCCATGAGCAATTTATTTGACCTAGATGCTATATAATTTGTCATTAATTTGCCTAGTGTTTCTCTACAAACCTCATGAAAGATTCTGATTAAGCACACCATAATTCAAACCGGTCTTTTAGTTTAAGTATTCACAGCGTGTATGCAATTGTTTAGATTTAGCATGACGGCAAAATCTTTTTTGTCTGTCATATAAAAAGGAATATGTCTCTTGTTTTTGCTTAATTTTCAAAATTGTCTTGCTTATTAACAGAGTACATCACTCGAACACTAACCGGTTTGAAGTCTCCTTTCACTGCCTGGGATGTTGTGTGATGTAACCTGTATGCTTCGTACCTGAATTGGAAAATGGTTTCCCACATTGACAATGTTGTGTTTTAATCATCTAAATCATCAGTGTCTTACCACCTCGATATTCTCTCGGTTCATATCTATGACGCTGTCGAGCAATTAATATATAAGGTTTTGCTACTTTCAGAGACAGGCATCCCTGGTGTACCAAACTGCGTTCAGTCGTGAGAAACCAATGATTTACTGATTATTGGCAGAGGACTCAAAGCAAATCAAATGCCAACTCTTTGATATTTTGTCTGCAGTGCTTTAGCCCGTCTTGTGAAAGTGATCGCAAATCTTCATCTGTTGTTTTGTCTTATTGTGTTTTGTAGAGTTCTTCCTTTTCTCCACCTTGACCAGTACTGGGAACTTCTTTCGGTTTTCATTATACTTGTAACAGTCGAATCAACCTATCACATCTAAACGTAAACCCGTTTAAACTTACTTGATGAATGAATCTTGTTAAAACCCAGAGTTTGAAGAAGCCAAGCTCAATCATAAGTGTATCTTTTGGAAACTGCACATGTATTTGCCATCGTAACTTTTGGTTTATCGCAATGACGGAATGCATCTTTAATTGTTTTTTGATATTGGTTAGAATACTCTTTTCATTTAAGAAAATCGACTAAATATCAAATTAGCAAAAAGTGATATTTAATTGAACATATTAAAATTCACACAATACATAACGGGGGAATATTGATGGAAAAGCCTTGATGATACAGACAGGTAGGCACCAGCTGGTCATCCTGGAAGGAATTGTCCCGACGATTAGCAAGGAACGTAGCTATTAACGTTCATGTATATGATTAACAGCACAGACATCCATAAAATGTAGCAGACATGCTAATGAGCCAAAAGAGCAAAGGAATTCAACAGAAGCACATCCTATTGGACAGAGTTGCTGAAATATTAATGAGAAGAGCAAAATATCAGAAACTCCTGAAATGAAGAGCAAAGCTTCCTAATAAGAGTACCAGAAAGATTTCCAGGATAAGCTGAATATTAAACAGCAGTCTCTATAAAGCAATCAACATCAGATGGTAATATGTCGTCAATATATACAAGCTGATCAAAGACGGTCAAAGATTAAGCAAACAAGTATGGAAATTCTTTTGTTACAGCCAGACAAATGATCGGGTTATCCATTGACATTCTGTTGCAAAGCTGGAGCTTAAGCATGTTAAAGTATTTTACTTTAGCAGTATCATTAATACTTCAGAAAGACGGGTTAAACTATAAAGGGGAAAAGTCTGTTAACATTGAAAAGTATCTACATTAAAAGCCCAATCCTACTTGTTTAAACCAGTACTTTGATGACAACGAAATACATACCATTGCACGGGATTCTTTCATAATACAATTTGTATTGAATGGACATTTGTCAGCCACAGACGTTAGTGAATATACGGCTCAGCAAGACAAATATTCGGTGACAACCACTGCACGCCAGATTCAGAAGGGAATTCAAAGCTTGCCAGCTACAGTTAGATCGTCTGAGGCTTTGTAGTGGAGTCAAACGTCGCCAGCTGCAGGAAGTACATGCAAAACGCATACATGCGGAAGTTTAAAGTACGTAAGCTTTTTGCAGTCTCGTTGTGGTGATAAAGTTCATATAATAAGCAAATCAATTAAAGGTCAATTTGTAGAGCGGTGCACTTGTTTGGTGAAAGAATGTTTACATCGAAAGTCCATGAATTGTCTGCATCAATTTGTATGAGAATGGAATGAAGATAAGGTGAATGATGTGGTTACAAACTTAATACTAATAATGTATCAATTTATCAATGGTCTAACTTCAGATATAATTATAGGCATGCGCACAGAATTAATCGTTATCGTATTGTGGAAAAGAAATTGTTGCTGCAATAGAAAAGTACATGAATAAAAACAAGAAAGCAGTAACAGTAAACTGTATGTTACTTGACATAAATAAATATGATATCTCGATCATTTTCTTGCTTTACTGTCGGAGTGTGAAATCAAAATTTGTGTTGAATGATTCAAGAAAGGTTTGGTTTGACATCCCAACAACACCAGTATATGCTAGTGTTATATTTTCATTGATTTATTAGAACGCTTCATTTCTTTTAGGGTAATGGCAGCAACAATCGGTAAAACTTTTTTTTTTTTGTCTTTTTTGCTATCGCAGGTTAATTAAAGAGATACGTAACTCTCTCCCGTAGTCATGGCAACAGAAGGTAATATCGTAGATATTAGTAAGCGGATTATTATATTTCAAACACAATTATGGACATAAATCTAATGATATGCAAAATGAACCGGGTCGTTACTACAGGGATTGCATGTATCGAACAGTTACTGTCGAGAAAATGGACATAAAATCCAACGTTAAGCATCAGTGCAACGTTTCATTGAATTTCAATTCCAGGTTAGCACTGAAAAGGAAAAGAAAATTCTAGGAAATTTAGAGAGAAAAAACAAAGGAAAACAGTCAAATCAAATATCTTGCTAGTATTGGATCATGATATGATATATAAAAGAATATACAATTTATTGAATTTTACTTGACATGATAGAAAATGAAGCAAACATTCACTAGTTTTACTATATCACAACGGCTGTTATGGCTTCTCCTCCAATACATTCCGCATTTAATAGTCATAACATAATTTAACATTCATGCCATATTGAACGCAAATAGGTTTCGTTCATATTACATGAATACATTTAGGACTTCACGTTACATCCCTATTCGTGACGGATGAGAAACGCAAGGAAAAATGCAAATGACATTTAAAAACATAATTTTAGAATAAATGCGTTTATCTTAATTGATATGATTATCTTTACCTGTCCATATTTGGGGTTTCGTAAACTGACAGACATGTGTACAAGCAGTTGCTTAGAGTCTACGTAATATTGGCGCATTACTTTTTGTCAAATAAAACCCACTATTGAAGATATTTATCAATATTCCCGTGCTAAATTTCCCTTGGCTTCAAAATAGTAAAATGTACACATATTCTAAGATAAATAAGGCAATATATAGATGTTTACAAATGATTTACAATTCCTTCTTAAGACGTTGTAGGTTAAACATTTCATTTTTAGTAGTTTATAGTGATTTGGAATATATTTCCTTATGTATATATAAGCTACATAGATTTATATTTCCCATATTGTGTCCAGTGAGAGCTTCCGTTTTGTCTTTGGCATTATTTTACACACATACGTTTCATTGTATATACCGAATGATGAACACACACAACTGTTTGTACCATCTGTATAGTGTGTATACTATGAACCCTGCCACGACACAAAAGGGATAAATTTTAGGTTTTTGAAGTAAAACCAATTTTCATGATGTAATACTTACCATAACTTTAGTATGCATACAAAAACCTACACCCATCTTTGTAGCCCAAAAACAAAAGATTCAAATATCACCACCTCCCTACCGTGACGTAACCCGTATCTCGATGACAGAGCCACGGAATGATCTCCCTTCCTCAAAACCCCTTTTATGGAGCCTAAAGGCAGCCGGGATGATGAGGCAAGGGGAGGAAAACAGGCTGGGACTCCATAAAGTTATGGTAAGTATTACATCATGAACATTAGTTTTACTTCAAAAACCTCAATTTCATTTCAGTAATAATTACCATAACTTTAGTTTGCGAATTCGTCTTACCGTAGTGGAGGCATCGAATCCAGGCAGACCAGGCTGACGGAACAAACTCGAGACATGCTCAAGGTAGGGAAAATGTTCAAGGAACCCCCCTAATAAAGCCCCGAAAGAAATTAAAAAATGGAAAACCTCCCCGTGAAACAAGCAGGTGTACCACCGTGGTGCCTGATAGCATACTATTTAAAATCACTGAATTACTGTGGAGGAACAGTCACAGACTGTGTAACCACCACCGGTCCAAGGGAATACAATTTATCAGAATGAGAAGCCAAGGACCGGAGATAAAAATCCGTGAAGGTAATCTGTCCGCGCCAGAAAGCCGCGGACATGCCCTCCTGAAAGGGGGACCCATCGAGGAGGGCCCATGACGCAGCAAGGGCCCTGATCTCATGAGCTCTCACCATATACAACGCCCGAACCTGATCATCCGAGTGGTCGTAACCGTACTTGATGACCTGACAGATCCATCTAGACAATGACTGAGAGGAGATATCCTGTTGACCCTGCTTAATGGGTAAAAACAGACGAGATCGAGGACCTCATCTTGGTGCCCGTATCAGCGATTCGAGCACCAGTGGCAAATTCTACTGCGGAGCCAACTGCCGGACCCTAGGCCTGCCCAACCCAAACCCCCTAATCAAGGCAGAAAAAGAGGAGGACGAGCCTACCTCCGACCTACCATGAACAGAGAGAACACTAGCAATGGCCGTGCGATAACCAGCGATACTGCCAGGGGCAAGATTGCGGTCCGTAAACAGCCAAAGAAGGAAGTCTGCAATCACCAGGACAGTAGCCATGATCGGATCAACCTTCCTGCCGACACACCAATCACAGTAAATCTTCCATCGTGACTGGTAGACGGCGGATGAGGAAGACCTAATTGATCGAGCGATGCGATCTGACACGTCCACAGAAAAGCCTGCCTGAGCGAGGCCTCCTGAGATAGCTTTCACGCGTGAAGGTGGAGGGTCTCCGGACGAGAGTGCATCGTCCTGGACCGAGGCTGGCGAATGAGGTTCGCTCTGAGAGGAGGAGCCAGGGGCTCTTCCACCAGAAGCGACAAAAGCTCCGGAAACCAAGGCTGCCTCGGCCCCAGGGGCGCTATCAGGGGGAGGGAACACTGATGATCCCGAAACTTCTGCATGCACTCCTTCCCACTCCAGAGACAGAGCGTCCACGGCCCAAGCCCTTGGATCTTGAACCGGAGAGACAAACGTTGGCAACAGTGAGGCCTGTCCCAGACCTGACGAATTCCTTCGAAAATCGGGGGATTCAGTTGCCACTCTGTCAAAACCGGCTGGCGGCACCTGGAAAAAGTATCCGCCAGAACATTCAACCTACCTGGTAGATGCTTGACACAAATTGTCAACTGCATTTCCTGACAAAGAATAAGAGTGCGGATAGCGAGGGCACACAGGGTGTTAGACCTGGTTCTCCCCTGTCTCTCCAGATACGCGACAACCGTAGTGTTGTCCGTAGCCACACAAACCACCTTGGAATGCAGGATCTCCCGAAAAGACTGCAGAGCCAACCAACAGAACAGCCCTCATCTCGAGCACATTGCTGTGCTCCGAGAGCTGTTCCCCAGACCACTCCCCCCGACTGGCAACGCCCGT
This sequence comes from Mizuhopecten yessoensis, assembly GCF_002113885.1. Classification (NCBI taxonomy): domain Eukaryota; kingdom Metazoa; phylum Mollusca; class Bivalvia; order Pectinida; family Pectinidae; genus Mizuhopecten; species Mizuhopecten yessoensis. The sequence continues at coordinate 130,846 of NW_018408920.1, forward strand.
CGAGATAAGCTCCCCCCCCTGTCATGGATGCATCCGTGTACAGGGTCATAGTGGGAACCGGCTTGGACAAAGGAACCCTTCGGAGAACATTGTCCTGATGAGTCCACCAGCGTGCGTACTCCTTGACCGACTGGTTCAGAGGAAGCAAGGCTTCCCAATCCCTTGAAGAAGGGACCCAGTTGGCAAGGAGAAACATCTTGAGAGACCTGATTTGAAGTCTTCCTAAGGGGACCACATCGGCCAGGGCGTTGAGATATCCCAGAAAACTGAGAAACCAACGTACCTGGACTTGAGACCGGCCAATGAAGGTCAGAGCAAAAGCCCTGGCCTTCTCGAACTTCTCCATCGGTGGAAGGGCGATGCCCTGAACCGTATTGAAACGGTTTCCCAGAAAAACAAAATCCTGAGATGGGGAAACCTCCGACTTTTCTCTGGAAGGAATGGAGCCGACATTGAGTAAGAGTTTCAGAACCAACCGGGTGACCTGCACCAGAGACTCTCCCACTAGGTTAAGCATGAGAGAGTCGTCGAAATAGATGTTCATACCCTTCTTACCCTTCCATTTGTTGCCCTTGAAAAGAGGCTAATTCTTCGGCTGCGCAGAGGACTGCGAAGCCGAAGGTTTAGCCTTCTTCTGCGAGGTACTGGCCTTCTCAGCCTGAATCCTCTTCACCAGAAGTGCAGAGGCGACCGAGTCCTCCTTCAAATCCTTCTGAACAGAATGAAGGGCCCCCTCCAAAAAGAGTGGACCCTGAGAAGGGGCAGTCAACAATCTGGAGCGGTACGGCTCATCGACCGGGCGGTTTTTCACCTGTAAAGCTGCCAGCGCTCTCAATGACCCGTTCAGGGCAGAGGTCACTCTGTCCTGGATGTCGGCCTGCTCTGTCTCGGTAATCCGACCCTCAGGCAAGTCGGATACCCTATATAGACAAACCGTCAGGTAGTCTATATGAGACATAATCTGGATGGAGAGACGCAGCAGTCTCTCCATCTTGTGACCGAACACCACATGGTCCACCGATTTACCGGGCAAGGCTGCAAGTTCCCTCGATTCCAGCTTAGCTGATTGAGGGGCAAGCAGGCCATCATGTGTGGCATAGTCAGTGGCGTGCACTTCTGACAAATCGCCAACACTGAGCTACAACCCAAAATACCCAGGACTACGGGTTGAAGAAGAATTCTTCTCTGAAACCCGAGACTGGGCGGTGGCCAGAGCTGTAGACACAATGGTGCCTTCTGGCAGAGAGCGATCCGACCGAGCGGACACCCGAGGAGCCACCAAAGAACCCAAAAGGGTGGTGGCCTCGGGGACAGATGACGCCGAAGGTGGTGGGCAAACCTCCTCCCCAAGAATCCGGGAAACGTCGGCCCTTAGGCCCCGCATACCGGACAACACATGTTGGGCCTCAACCTCAGAGGCCTCAGGGTCACCCTCATCCTGGAAGTCCTCCTCCGAGGGCAAGCCCTCCTGAGGACCATCATCAGACGACTCGGAAGGACCAGCGTTTATATCCGAGCAACCAGGTGAAAGATGAACAACATCTTCGTCCTCTGCCATACCCGCGCCCTCAACGTCCATAGCATCCACACCATCAAGACCAAAAGCCTCGGGCGGAGGAAATGGGCCAGCCAGAGAGGTCAACCCGAGAGACGGCTCCACGTACGGGCGTTTATGTGCAGTGCGCCTAACGGACGTGGCTGTAGGTTTAGGCTTAGTAGCCAACACACCTTCTTAGGACCGGCCGATAAGGCCCCCGAAGTAGCAGAATGTTGGGAGGGGAGGGGGGTCAACAGAACTGCTAACACGTCTCCGCGAGGGAGAGACCAAACCCCAAGGATTCCACGACGGAAAAGCCATGGGGTTAAACCCATATCCCGGAGGAGAAGGGAAAGGTCCAACGGGCTGGGAGTGACCCCAGAACTGGCCCAACTGGCCTGCCTGAGACTGGGGCTGGCCAACTTGCCCAAAGGGCGAAGGTGGACCACCACTCCCTCCAGGGGGAAACCCGGAAATGTACGGGCTAAGCCCGTAACTGCCGGAATGCTGCCGCAACCCAAAATCATCCGCAGGCTGGTATGGGCGGCCCAAGGATGGTTGCCCGCAGGCACCCGTATACCCTAAGCCAGGGGAAAACGGAGGCCGGAAAGCGGCCCCCTGTCTAGCAAACCCAACACCTGGGGGGAAACCCCCCAGGTTCCCGGAAGAATGAAACTCAGGACCGGACCTAATAGGACCGGGTTCGTGTAACTGACAGGGAGGGTATGCCTGACCAGCATTCGTGCCGGGATTAGTGAGCTGCGCGTCACTAATCCCGGTAGACACAGACAATCCCGAAAGAAAGTCTGTAGTCACACCAGGACCTGAACCCGAAAGAACAGGCCCGGCACCAAGACTGTCCCCAACGACAGCACCACCTGGAATGCCGGGATCACTAACAGAGTCAGTGACCGGCGGCCGGGAGTCCCTACCCGAAGGCAAGCGCGAAAGCTTACGGGCGTTCCCGGCCAATTCGACCCTTGGCTGTGCCAAGCCAGGGTTGGGCTGCCCCTCCCCTACTCCAGGAAGTTCCTGGACAGGAAGGGCCACCCCCTGCTCCCGAGAGGGACTCGCAGAAGCTGATCCCCCGAGACAGAAAACAGAGACAGTACCACCAGACCCCAGAGAGCTGGTGGCACGACCCCTACCTCTCTGCTTCCCTCGCTTACCGGAAGAAACAGACGAATCTCTCTTACGGTAAGTTGAGGGTAGCTTTGGAACATTGAAGTCCTTGTCCTGAGATTTAGTCTGTGAACAAAGTTCACAAGGGGAAACCTAACCGCAAGGACGACACCTGGGACAAGCATCATGAGAGTCCCGTTCCACAAAGAAATGGGAACACCCATGAGCTATACCTCGTCGCTGTCCCGACCGAGACATACCCTCCAAAGCGAAAGTAAACAAAAATTTACAAGCAGATAACACGGGAAAAAATAATAAGATACGATAGTATAAAGTACGCAACGTAGAAAGAATTTCACCCGTAATATAAATCAGAAAACGGTTAAAATAAATAACGTTTACCGATACGAACAACCGTCACCGAAATAAACAGAAGTCGGAAATTACCCCACGATAATGGCGGACCGTGGCACACCACCGGCACACGTGGAGTAAAATAACCGGCCGTAAAAGCACAAACATAATTTTCAACAATAATTAATTATATCAACAAGGGCAGATGGGTATAAGACACATAAGTTACAATAAGTACAGTTTGCCAAAATAAATAGCACTGCATCATACGGCTGTTTTCTGTCCTTTTAGGACTCATCGGTGATGCTAGGGATCAAAAATTGGAATTCCAGATTGTCTATACTACTGTTGAAACAGGGAAGGGGGGGGGGCAGGTTCGTAAAACCCTTAAATTTATTATTTAAACATAATTAAGAGGAGTTTTGGGAAATTTCAGATTGAATTATATAAACATTTTGTATATTATGAACCATGCAACTATTCAATGGATCATTCAACTTAGGTCCTTTTGTTTACTCCACAGTTATCATTCTGGTTGTGAAATATCATCACTTCTGTAAAGTTGCTTCCTTTGCGCAAAAAGTCAATTTCGGATTAATGTGATTTATTATCTTACATTATTGCAATAATTCGACAATTATTGTTTTCACAACATCAGTTACAGAAAAACGGTAGTATGTTTCAAAACAACACCAAATAACAATATGATACATCACATGACACAGAATGCAAACCGAAAAGCGTAGGGACAGTACAGAATGTGTTTATTTATACGTTTACACATTTGTTATGGGTACTTGATAATACAAATATATTCCCTTTCCAAGCTAATTACTAAAACATCCAAAATAAATAACATGAGGCGACCATAACTGATATTTTCTATCACGTAAAAAGCATTACATTACAAAACTTTTGATCACATCAAGAAAGCTAACATTAATAGTTAATCAGATATAGTAATTACTCGTCAAAGGCGGAAAAATAAATGCGTAAATACGAAATATACTAATGAAAGGTGAATTAGGGTGATATACAGTGTAATCACAGTTAACACCTGTCAACCTGTCAGGTACAGTTTATTGTTACCATAACAAAGTATAATTGAGGAAAACTGACGGTTTCCTGACTGGCTAACAGATTCTACATTTATATCGACATGAGTTCTACTATAATACGCCTTACTCAATTTAGTATACAACAAGCTTAGTGGTTTATTAGATAAGAAAGCAAAGCCCTATGTGATCCATACCCGGTTTAAGACATGACCAGTCTTGCCTTTCTTACAAGATGCTAATTAAGTTGAATAACCCCTTAACGGTAGCAGATCTCCTGAGTATTCTATAGACATTTGCCTATCTATCAATAAAAACAGCGAGTTTATCACAGCCTTTGCTTATCGCATTCTATGTGATGTTACAAAGCCTATGTCTTACTTTGTCAGTCGGGCGGATACGCGACTACAAAATTAATAGTTTTGGGTCATTATAGATATATATCCCTACAGATGAGACGGAAATGTCAAAGCTCGAGACATGGGTTGGTACAAAGCAACACGTATATAATTATATTGACGTGTTCTATCTGTCTGATGACCCATTCACTGTATTATAACTGAAAAATTAAGGTGTCAAACTTCTGATTGCGTGAGTAATTCGGTGTTTTAACAAAGTGGGCATTTCGTTTTACTAAAATCAACAACTCTTGGATTCTGGACATTGCTTTTTGTGTTCATGTCTTTTTAAACCTGTTAGATTTAAACGCTATGATGTAGCTGTATCCAAGGTTGCACAATATATCAGAAGAGATGTCGAAATAAAACAAGTCCCTGATTATGAACTGTTAGCATCAACAACCTCATGAAGCTATGCATGGCATGTCAAGATAAATGGAATAACTAACTTCTATGTTTTTTTGACCCATTTTCCTCTTGTTATTTATATAATGTGGGCATTATAACATACTGGTAGAATCGGGTCGATATAATATTATTGGTCTATATCTATGTATTTGTTAAGGCTATTGTCCCCCGTTTAATCACTTTGAAAAGTGCGACTCAGCCACGAGTCTTGCAAGACAAGTGTACACCCCGAGCACCTTGTTCCTTTTTCGTCCTCACTTTTGCTGGATTACAGTTATGCCTTGTTATTTTGATGTATAACGGTTTCCACTCTGCTATTATCGTTTGGGATCAAACTATTAGTTTCGAACTCATCCATGTGTCGACACTGTGGTAAAAAATGAAATGTATTTTACTTAATCCCAACGTTTTGCTGGAGGATTTATAAATAGCTAACATTCCCTGCAACATAATTGGAAAACAATACATGTGTGCCCCTGGACATCAGTTCTAAAGCTTATCATTTGATATAAACATACATGGTGTTAATTGCATGTAATGTTTTCTTTACCTTAACCCAGGATATTCCTGCTGATATTCCACTACCTGCACAAATTTTACTTTGCTGAACACAATGCGAATAGAAAATAGATTTATATTTACATACGTGTTAGGTAAATACAATAAAAAAAGTATAAGTATACAGTAGAGCCTCGGTAATCTAGCCACATTCGTTCAAGGAGAAAAAAATGTAAGACGGCGGGATAATGGTAATTTTATTATACAGAAAAGGTCAATATTTTTTCTTCTACACCACCGACAGAACAATAGGATAATAGGATTATAGAAAGCTGAATCTTCGAAACCCGAGTGTAAGATAACGCCAATAAAATACATAGAAAACAACGTTATATATATTATTATGGCATATTGACGGATACATATAATTTAAATAATAGTGAGTTTAAGCCATTTTGTTTAACAATTATAACTAATGTTCTTATCCATGTGTTGTAAAGCGCTTCAGAGTAATTTAACAAATTATAAAGGGCGCTATATATATGTTGTATATAATATATTATGAAGAACATGAACTCTGATTGCAGGACTATAGTTCCTTAACTGATGAGACATATGATAGGGAGAAAACAGTAAGTAAGTAGAATACACGCTTTGACGTTGTATCAAAAATTGTGTAGGGCATAGCATGACATACGATAGAAAGACAAGATTTTAAAGTCAAACGAGTTCAAACCTATATTTTCCCCCCAAAACTGTAGATTTCCCAAGTCCCCAGCCATTATATGAAGCTGCTAGAGGTAAACAGTTAACAGTAAAAGTATGGGTATGAGGGATATAGCAAGTTTATGATCCCCCGAGGCCAGAACTATTTCCCGAAGCGAAGTCGAGGGAAATTGTCCAGGACGAGGGGGATCATAAACTTGCTATATCCCGAAATACACATACTTCAACTGTTTTATCATAACGATACAAACACTCCCTCACAATATTCTAAATAGTAGTAGACAACAAAACAAATTTTCAACAGTTGGGACTCTTTATTAGCAAAACAAAAACAAATCTTGAGAATGTCCATGTCCGCGATATCCAAACCCTTTTCAGTGAGGTAGCTAGAGAGCAATGTAATGGATGCCTGTACTGGGTTTTTTTGTGTTCCAACTGTCTTTTGCCTCCAATATGTCCGACAACTCGCTCTCGTCCAACACAGAAAACCTGAGAGTCGCCATTTCTGTTGTCGTCTGTCGACAACAACGCGAGGTTAGGTCTGTCCAGAAAGTACCGGCTCCGCTGGCCGGAAATTGCCGACGTAATTCGATTGCGCTGATTGGTCAATATTCGGTCAGGCCCCGCCCACGACGTCACTCAATTTCCCGCATTTTCCGAGGGAAATAGTTTCAAAACTATCGCACCCCTCCAGACGAACTATTTCCCTGGCATGCAGTTAGAGGGGAAATAGCTTGTTTATGTGGCTACTTTTGTATAGTGTAAAATAAGTAGAGGTATAATAATCTTGGCTTACCACTTACCTGTGGGTACATGTAACACCCTGGACGTTATATAGTTGGTTGTTCATTTAATTATGATCTTGCAAAGCATTGTTTCGCCTCGACATTGTCCTTTTTATTATGAATGATTTAAACGTTATGGTAGAAATAAGTTCCGAAACTGGTGATATTTGATTATCATGTTTATATAACTTGTGTGTTAGATAGAAATGATAACCAACTATCACTCGCTATAAACATCTCTCTGTGCATGTGCTTCTCTCACAAGAAATTTACGCATCTGCGTCGCCGTATGGTGTTTATCTTCATGTTTCTTACACTGTACGTAAACAACATCGTCAGTATAACGTGGTATTACTGAATAATTATATAAACAATGTTAGATGAACATATGAACACGGTATTTTTCGAAAATATCAGAGAACTGTCATAACAGTAAGATCCTACACTGTTTCGAAGATAGTGTACAACACAGGATATAGTGTTCTTTTTGGGTAGGCGTCCATCATAATAGATCATCACCCTCGTAACGAGTGAATGCTTTCCCAAACCATCGTATGGCGTATGCTCCTCACAGCTGATTTTATCTGATGTGATTTATTCAATCACATATTAATTGCCGTCTAACGCACTGCTAGCAAACGTTACCTCGCTCTTAAACTCATTTCTGTCTGACAAGTATTGCCGATTAACCCTGCTATTAGCTGGTTATGAGTCCAAGCTTAACATGTTATTGGCCATTTTGATGACTTCTCAAGAAGCAATTTTCTCCAAATTGAGCAAAAAGAATTAAGCAATGATATGATCATTTAAATTCGGATTGTAAAATGTTGTTTTGTTTTTCAAGTTTTTCACAATTTTCTTGTAGATGTGATACATGTCAAAATAAAAATCTCGCTAGGGTTGAAGAAAACAGGTAATTCGTGTAGAAATGTACTTAAGAAAAAGCTTCAACATTGCAATTACAAGAGTCAAATCTCATGAGAGAATATAGAATAACGGTCTTTGTCGCAGTATCACTTAATGAAGAAAATGGATATCACAGATGTGGTACACCAAAGGAACAAACCACAATGTCAAAATCGCATCTAAACCTCATGAATTAAAAATACAAAAACAGGACCCGTATTCATGGAACTGTTCTCCTTCTCAAGAATACATTTTGTGCGCAAAAGCCTGAATTCTTTTTCCGGTTATATATTGATAATAAAATAAAATTCCAGTATCACAAATGAGACTCATAGATAATGCCATTGAAATTTATGCATGGCTTTTTATAAACAACACACACGTTCTTCTATCCTGGTTTCCATTGTTATTACGTTGTTTTGGAATTCAAAATCTAACGCGTAGATTGAAGTGTGTCCGATTGAAGCCCCTAATTAAGTTTCATATATTTTATAAATAAAGTAAGAATTTAAGTAAAAGAAGATATAAAGGGTTACAAACTGTGTAAATTCTTATCAAACGTCCGTCGTTTTGGTGCTCTTTGTAAACATGTTTTACTGTATTTTAAAAAGCCTTTATATAGGATAAAACAGTAGTCAAGACGGAGGGTGCGTTGTTTCACCCGCCAATCCTTTCAACCTGTACCTATCACTTAGTTCATCTATTCACTCATACACACTGCATGGTGGTATATTTGGGTGGTACATTACGTCTAGTAATATGTCTGAGTGTTTATACGGGAAGTCGACCTGCGATAACTGTAATTCCATTACGAATTAATATCATAACGCGGTTTGAATTGAATTTGAGCTGCAAATGGATTCGCATATCATGGTACTTATCAAATTGCCATATTTTTTACCGATGGAAACAATATCGTCTCAACTAAATCATAGCATCTATAATTAATTATAACCTTTTCCGTTATATTTCTGTCGACGGAAAATTGATACCCCTTCATTTATTTACTTCTGACTCATTACACAATTTGATAAGTTGATTGACAAGGTCTGCTTCCAAACAGATTTACCTCATTTAACCAGCACAAACACATACATTTTACCGCTACAAATCCAATAAAGAGTATATATATACATATTTTGAAATTAAGATATTTGTTATAGTTTTAAGTTATAAATATTGATAAACACATAATTCGTTAGGCGTATCAATGAAGTAGATGATAAGATTATGACAACAAAGAGGAATCACTGGTGGAAAGACGACCCTATAATTACAAGGCAAGCTATTACAAAACCTTTACTGAATGTCAAATAGCAATAGATTGTGCGATTGGAATTAAATACCCCTGGAGAAAAGGGGACGATAGCCGTAACGGGTATTCTTAATAATCTAGATAATTGCTTTTGCAAAACATATGATCACAGGGCTAAGCCTTGGAACCACACATTTGTATAAGTTCTGGGAAACACGTAGCAAAAGGCGAGATATCAAAATTCAGACAGAAAATAATACGTATGTGAATTTTGTTCAAATATTATGCAGACTAAAAGTAATTTTTTTATTAACATTTTCATGATTAGTTTCTGAACACTCGTGTAAGAAGACACTATACTTTCTTATATGCACAACATATTATATAAAAGTCCACCGAAATCGATATGGACGTAGTATGTATTCCAAACCTCATCAAATTTGACGTATTCTAAACCTCATCAAATTTGACGTAAGATTAAAATCCAATCTTCTTCTCAACAAAAGCATTAGTATACCTTAATGTATATCCTCTAGGCGATGCATGCTCATGCAGCGTAAAACAAATAAGTTATTTAAAACATAATAACATACCAACCTACCAGTCTGCACGGTCAATTTTAGGGACAGGTTTTCGAAAAAAGACGTAACTAGAACAATGTCTGATGTTTTTTAGGCAGCTTACTCAGCTCTTACCTATCATAACATTTAAGCTGATTCACAGATAATAAACATAATTGAAATGATATATAATCATAAATGTTTCGTCTACAAATGGTTGTATAATGGCGTTAAGGTCGCAAGTATGAATATTTACAGATAACAACAACATTTAATTTGTATATTTTGCGGATGACTACAAAAGCTTACACGGATTTCCGGATTTTCCTACGTCTCGTTCAATTAAGGTTTGTGGTAACGACCCGGACATATCTGTTACCGCTTCCTTTCTTACGTTATTTGAAACTGCTCGTTTATTTAATACGGGAGACGTAGGTTACATATATGTACTTATCTATTGATATATTATCATACAGTACAATGCTCAATAGGTTTACCTCATATCAGATTGGCAGTTTATATTTTCTTTCGGATCTGTGCGTTGTGTATTAATATATGTACTGTTAGTTTTGAAATAATAATAAATATTTAGAAAATTCATCGCAAAATGTAAACACTTATATAGCATAGTTTTCGGATGTAGATAAGTTTCAAATTCATTGTCCCACCATTAACATCACGATCATGTTTGATTTTTAGTGATTCCGCTGAGTCTTTCCTTAATAAACACTATTTGTAAGCCACGAAGGGACTCTCAGACTGTATGGATTACATCCTTATTTCCACTGTAAAAAAGGCAAGGGTTTCAGCAATCCATATATATTTTTAATTGAAAAAAGTCATGTCGTTCTAATTTCTTTCATGTCTTTGTATTAACAAATTAAATAGAATAGTTCTGATTTGTTCGGACGAAATATCAAAACCGAAGTGTTCGTTTACTTGTAATGGGTTTGATTCTTTATTAAAGAAATAAAGAATCTTGCAAATAAAGTTGTACTAATTTCAAGGAATTCAAATTATCTTCTGTTCATTTTTTTCAAAACTTGATAAAAACAAAGCCGGATAATACTATAGTCGAAGTAAAACATTTACCGACGTTACACATATGTGTGTGTATATCAACACATTATTATGAAGGCAATGTTGTTGTATACGATTAACTGAGAAAACGGTATCGTTATGTCAATAGAATAATGCAGGGCATTACTAAAATACCAGTTACAAAATGTACAGGATTTAGCATATTGACGTTATAACTTTTCACATAATATATAACTATTTGGTCTTTATTTCTATTTATATGTCTTTCTTCCTTCATTTCTTTTTTTCTGTCCAACAGAAATATTGTTTTGTATTCTATCTCTGCGAAAACATTACGTATTTTTTGTATTATATTTCTCAATCCATCGTCTCTGATATGTTCTAGTCATTCCTTCAATCACTTAAATACTGATAGATCATGTATATATATTTGTATTAAACTCATCTAGATCTCCCCTCTCTTCACATTCCCCATACAGAGAATAACACACTATGACACCAGCGTTACCGTCTCAACGTGGATACAAATATTAAAAATCAACATTTTTAATATTCACTAAAAGCATTTTGGATACCATTTATATTTTCTGATTGATTACAGTAAATGATATGTGTCATTTTTCACATTACCTGTTTGCCTTGGGTTTTGATGATTGTGATTAATGACTTTATTCTGAACGAGGTCGGGTTAGCCTACTATATTTTTGTATCATTCTAGCTCAAATAAGGACCATTCTGTGCAAAAAAACACAGGTTTCCTTAAAGCACACGTTTGGAGTTGGATTGTCAGGTGTGCCTGAAGGAATGCGAAGAACGTCTCCCTGTGCAAGGAAGAATAATGGTATCCATTTAGGAATTGTTTTCTCCTGAAACAAAAATGGTCAGTTTCTGATAAATCATTACACAGCTAAAACTAAATTTTACACGGCAATGTTCAATATACAATAAATATAATATGCAGGATTTTGTAACTTTGTTTGCAATATTACAGTACACATGTTTTGGAAAATTATATATCCATGTGGGTAATGCATGTGCAACATACCATATGGGCTGTAAGCTGACTAGTTGTTTTTGTCTCTACACTAAATCAAACTGTTAGAGTGTAAATGGGTTGGATATCCAGCTTAAAATCTGTTTCATCCAAATAGATTCTGATATAAGACTTTGCAAAAAACCACCAGGTGCGTTAAGTAACAATTTTCAGTCAATATCAGTGTAAACAAAGGGTCCAAGAAGTAATTAATGTTATCCCTATGTTAAAGCTATATTTATATATATGTATATATAAAATAGAACAAAAGATAGAGATAGCGTCTCTAGGCCTTTCAGGGGTTAGATTCACCGTTCATCAGGAGACTGTTTTAATTTGAACACAGGTATTGTGAGGTCATAGTTGTTTACACAAGAAAGTATGACGTCATCAATAATGCAAAGTCACAGAAGGCATACACATGAATCCATGACGTCAACAACAATACAAGCTAAATTGTGACGTTACATTACTTAGACAAATGCATAACTTTATGATCTTACCAACAATAAAAAATACGGAAGATACAAATTGTTTCATTTACGGCAACAATAAAATATGAACAATAATATTTAAAGCACAGCAATTGCTTAAAGCATGACACGTTTAATTTAATGTGAACTATTCAGACTGGGTTTCAACAGTTTCATTAACACCGACTCCTTAACTTCCCTCTTTATCACATCAGATGAATGCATTTGGTAATATATATATATATATAATAAAAAGGGATTAAATGTCCATGTGAAGGAAGTAAATATAGAAAGAATAAGATTAGCGACCGACTAAAAAACTAACTGCTTTCACCCTTCACAGGGCTCTTCAGTTTTGTTCAAAAGAACAACGTCGTGACGTCACAATTACATGTCACCACACTACAATAGTAACGTGACGTCATGAAGTACACAAGACTAGTGGACAATTTAGCGAAAATTTTACTGTGGCCTGTTGAGACTAATATTTTGATTAGTTGGTCTTCTTTCGTTTCTCTTAAAATAGTGTCTGATGAAAATAGTTGATACAAAGGTAATACATTAAATTTATCTCCAGAACATTCATGAATATGTTTGTTAATATGAAGATTTCGTAAAGAATCAGTTCTAGTTTGTTGTCTATGTACAGTCTCTGAGTTCATTACCGGTTTGACCGATGAAAAAATCACGACATTTAGAACAAACTATTGCATAAATTACATTTTTTTATTTATAATTCATATTTACCTTCACAGTAAATTTCAAACCATTCTTGAAAATAAAAGTATTACACTCGATAATCATAGGACATGTAGCACATCTTGGTGTCTTATATTTGGATACTTCTGGTGTTACACAAGAACTATCAAACTTAGAACATGTCAACATACGTTTCAAGTTCTTAGGTTGGCGTCTACAATGTAAAATAGCATGTTTATTAAAAATGTTTCTCATACGCCTGCTACTTTGCTTTAACTCTTCACATTTGTTCTTTATCACAGGAAACATATTACAATTCCGTGGATTGAAAGTAGAAACAAAAGGAACTAACTTTGATTCATCCTTTAGTTTTTGTAGACGGGAAGCAAAGGGTCCCTTTTCAATAGCTTTCTGTATACCATGTTCTATTATATCAGTAGGATAACATTGAGCTTTAAGGTATTGCTTTTAGTTGACAGAGTCTAACAATTTGAGCTTGTTGGTCACTGACGATATTGACAATCCGTGAGACAAGATTAAAAGGAATATTAATTTTAGTGTGTTTACTGTGGTAAGAGTAAAAATTTAGATAATTATTTGCATCTGTAGCTTTACAATAGAAATCCGTTGTAATCTTATTTTAATCTAGTTGAACTAAAACATCTAAGAAAGGTAAAGACGTTTCGCTACACTCCATCGTATATCAAATAGAAGGATGTAAAGAATTCAACAGGTTTTGAAATTCATTTAAATCCTTATCAGAAGGCCATATAACAAAACAATCGTCAAGGAACCTTACAAAATTATTTTTGATAAATTCAGTAAAGTTTTTCCCAAACTTTGTTTCAATCTTAGAATAAGGTGTTTCCTCTTAGTATCCTAAAACTAAGGTTGCATATGTCGGGGCATCCTTAGTTCCCATCGCTGTACCCTTAATCTGTTGAAAGTATTCTTGCTAAAAATAAAAAGAATTACGATTGAGGACAATGTTTAGAGCTTGCAGCATAAATTAATTACTAAAACGAGAATTTATTCTACTTTTACTTTATCTATTCTCTTTTGAATTATTATTATTCCGAAACAAATAGTTTCTTCCGGAAAAAATAAGGAATGTACGCATTAACACAAGTTAAAAGAGCAACATAACTTGGAGTAGACGTAACGTAATTCCTAATCATATAACCTACTCAATCAATATAAAGAAGGTGTTTTATTTGAAAACCTGCGTCGTGAAAACCATGCTATAACTGAAGAGTAGAGTTCCCCATCTCTTATGAAATACGATGTGATCAACGACGGGTATATGTTGATGACTGCGACAAAATTCCGTATAATAGGAACAGCTTAAGCCTTACTGCTGTTCAGATATTATTAACTGTTTCCCTTTTTATTGTTATTATCATTTCAGAAAAGACTTTAAACCATAAAGTGTCAACAGACCCGTTATTCCAACCCAAACAGGATTAATCTAGTGCAGACTATAGACTAGAAAACAGATTTTGCATGGATACCATTCTCCGGGGTTGTGACAGGGAAAACACAAGGTTCACTTAGTAGAATTAGCAAAAACATTGACGATCATATCACGCTTGTACAAAAGATGCTTCGCCTTGAAATCATGATGGCGAGCATACAGTATGCCAATATTCTTAATCAATCTTCATTTCTCGAAACTTTATGTTGCAAGGTTTTTTTGTCGTCAGAAGCCAATATTTTCCTTTGATAATTGTAATATTTGGGCCAAAACCTTGGATAACAATTAATTTCGATATGTAAACTAGATGAAGATTAAAATATAGGAATTTCACTATCAGGAAAGGGGAAAATAATTATTGGAAAAATAAATATCTACGATTATAGTTTTAATGTAACTGCAGTTCCCGGTAGCAAAGGTAAGTCTTTCATGAAAGTTTCCATTTGTTACTTTTAAGTGCAGCTTTTGTATCAAATCTGCATCCTTGTAATACCCAAGACTATATATACATGAACATGTAGTTGATTGTCACTTTTGCCATTTATTTTTTAAAAGTTGCTGAAGAGCAATGATTTGTTGTTTTAAAGATTTGAAATATTTTTCTGGTACGGAAGGTTCAAACAGGAAATACATTACTCCATTAAAACTTGTTTCATTGGCATTACGTACGATGTTATCAATTAGGGAATAGTTAGTGTATTTTTTTCATGTAGCGGGATGTATTGTTTGTTCAAGATTAAGCGGTCTTAAAATACTTTGTGTATTGACTACAAATATTGCTCTTCTTGTGAATAATAACAAGGTTCATCAGTTTGGACTGACTCGCTACAGAAAGAAGTGTAAAATATTCCGAGATTTAAGTATCAACTGATTCATTTCTCTACTCGAACAACGTCAATAAGTATTATTTAAAGAAACAAATAGGTTTCGCTTTTAACCGTACGTTTATGCATGGACCTGTGTTTATGGTAATCCGTCTGAATAAAACATGTTTTTCACAGTATAAATTAACATAGACTGGTCAAGTTTACCTAACTTTTTTTAATTTTATTTTTGTATTATATTTTCAAAATTTTATGACATAAACATATACATAAATATACATACAATGTACATTGGCGTCTAGAATCGCCTTTAAATAATGTACATACTGTTCAAAATATTCTATCAAGTATCAGTATTCGTCTTACATATATATTAACAAATAAGTATAAATTCACATTTTGATATAAAAAATAAATTTCCGGATATTCTTGTCCGTACTCTATTCTAATTAAGATTGTATTATAATCCAGTGTCTGATTTCCGGTTAGAGTAACGATGGTGAATAGACTTCGCACAAACGTTATTATATGGTAAATATTAGTATATGAAATGCTTCGTATGGTATAACATCATCCAATTCAGCGAATTAAACTGCCATGTTAGCGTTATAGTTCTAGAGTATGTGTTGATAATAGTCAGGGTATAATGTATCAACCAAAGCGAGTTTCCTTTCCGACCCCCGACCCTCCCAATTAAATGTTTTTTGAAGTTCATCTTCCCACTTTATTCCTGATTTAGGTCTTGTTTTTGGAAGTAATGTATTTTGTAGCATGGTAATTTTTAAGTCTTTATTTTTCATGATTTTTGTTCCCTTACATAATGGCAAAATTATTTTAAATTTATTATTGATGAAGAGGTCTTCTGACTTAAGATTATCTGTTTGATTATTTTCAGTATGATCTTTTAATACTCTAAGAAAATTTAGAGGTATAGCTTTCCTAATTTTAGAGATTTCTGATATCCAATTCTGTTTATTGATAAGTTTTGCAAACATAATATTATTCCCTTTATATTCCTTCTTTTCATCATCCAAAATATCTGCTATTTGTGTGATACTACTTAATAAGAAGGACTGTATAAATAAGGCTTTGTTCCGAAATTGTATGTTTTGTATTGTATACCTGCACCAGTAAAGAGTAGCGACAACAATATCATCAGTACATACGAGTGCTAAAGTAAACAAGCTGCAGTGCTTGTTACAATCAGGGGTATATACGGGGGTTGTAAACCCCTTTACGAAGATGCCATTTATGACACTTTTATTGTAAATCCAGCTCTCTGAATACCTTGTACATTATTTAAACACGTCCTTCGATCTCAACAATATTGTAATTTTGGTTTAGAATTTCTTTTTTGTTAAGTGGTGCGTTGACTCCTTTAAGTTTTGCCCATGCTTTCAAACCATCTTCATAAAAAGTTGGTAGTATTCTGTTAATATCAAGGCCCTGTAGGTCCGCAAAAGTGCATAAAAACATTTTTGACCTATACTTGATGTCTAATTAAGTAAGATAGTATCTACCTATAGAGTTCCAGTTCTCATTTTTAGAGTAGATTATCTTATATAAAGTTTTGATTTGTTTACTTTGTACATATGTTTCAAGATCTACCATTCCCATAACTCCTTTTCTTTCCGGTTGATTTCCTTTTCCATCCCAGATGTAATCCCAAATTATCTTCTTAATTTCTATTAAATATTTATATGGTATGCCCCTCGCTTCTTTTTCATATCCTATAACAGATATTATTAGTGATTTAATTATTAAAGTTTTCCCGCTAAGTTTACCTAACTTACCAAATTCGATTTCCTATAAATAAAAAACACGTTTCTTTAAGTATATACACGTACATATGCAAGAGGAATGTCCATTAAAGTATAAGGATAGTCAGAGGGAAACGATAAATCTCCATTTCATTCCATGCAGATCTGTTGGACTGATATAAATTTAAAGTTATGCGTTTTTTCTTTTTAGACTGAAACACATTGTCATTCTTTTAAGAACTTTCCGAATGCTTTATGCCACTGTCTTGTACATTTAGGACATGTATCGTTTATAACTCCGTACTGAAACATTGCATTTCAAGGCAAAGGCGACGAAATTGTTATATAAACCTGTAAATGTGGAATACGCATTAATGGTTAAATTATCTGTACAATAGCTGTTAAAATTTTAAGCAACGTCATATTGTTGAGATCGAAGGACGTGTTTAAATAATGTACAAGGTATTCAGAGAGCTGGATTTACAATAAAAGTGTCATAAATGGCATCTTCGTAAAGGGGTTTACAACCCCCGTTTATACTCCTGATTGTAACAAGCACTGCAGCTTGTTTACTTTAGCACTCGTATGTACTGATGATATTGTTGTCGCTACTCTTTACTGGTGCAGGTATACAATACAATCCCTTGGCGCTACATAACGCGAAAAGGTAGTTAAATCATGCTTTCAGCATTAGTACGACGACACTAGACTTCAGTTTGGTCTCTTTGGACCATATTCCTAATTTACATATGTTATGATGCAAGTCACGATCAGCCGGGAGGTGACACAGGGTAAGGATCAGAGGTTTTATCAAAAAGTCATAATTGGACTGCATGGCTACAATGTGTTGGCCAGTAGGTCAGCCTGATCGGTAGGACCTCGTTGACTGTCACGTTCGAACCATTGGCAGGCTTCTTAATCTGTATAAATGACCTGTCGTGAGTGTCTGGACAAGGGAGGCCTTATGCTGCTTCTGATATATAATCTATATTGTGTTTTATGTCGGATATGTTATATGTAGCTATATGACGGCAGATTTACAGTATGGAGTAAGCAATATTATCATAGAGTAGAAAATCATGGTACACGCTGATACACAAAATGTTTCGCTTAGGGAATCCAATCATCGTGTTGTATATTGGAACCTTCGAAGAAGTTTTTTTTCTCTAAAATATCGTATTTATTAAAGTAATAATATATATCAGGTGGACTAACATTCATGTTTTCTCTCTGTTTGTTGATGTGTTGATTATTCCTATTCCACCAGGAAAAACAAATGAAAGTGTGTTTCGTATATACATGATAAAATAGATAATCTAACTAGTCATATAAGCATGTACTTTTACGCGTGGAAACATTTGTCACGTTATGACGCTATGTCTTATTTTCAAAACCAGCTGTGTGTTTTTTTATCATTTTTGACCTCGTAGGTAGTTGTTATATTTTGTCTATTGAACCTGGATATATTTTGAGGATTATTCATTTTCAGTAAACACAACAAAATAAACACTGACTACTTGCTTTATATCAAATGTTTATATAAATAAATCAAAACCACTTATATATAGATATCGCTACTCACACGAAATGAATATTTGACAACATGTATGTTGTTTACGTAATTATTGACGGTGCAACACTGGGAAGGTTTGCAATACCTATAATCATGGTAAATACAGAAGAACTGTGTGTTATACTTTAAGCAGGTACCATGGTGATGGAGCATATAATATATATTAACATGGCTAGAGGAAAATAAAAATTGAAATCCCTCCACCTGGCTTTAATGATGGCGGCGCGTATAACATTCCCAATTATCCGAATACTTCTTGCGGGTAATATTGTATCAAACACCAGAGAGGACAAATTAATAAATCCTACAATACGTGGAGGATTTCGTGAGGAATAATATTTCAGTTGTTGTTAGATATTGTAAAATTATCCTGAGAGAAAGATACAGAGGTACTTTATGTATGATACCACCATGTAAAACTGGTGTGTTATGAACGCAAGTAACCTATTCCCCAATGAGTCCAAAGCGGAGAGAATCATGTATGCAAAAGTCAGCAGCCAAATGGGAAAGTGATTACCCGGTGAAAGATTATACGTTTGGCATTTACCGTGAGTAACAGCTTTTCTGATACTAACAAATAATATAGATGTTGAAGAAATATCACTGCGATGATAGACTATAAGTAGGGGGTTGGTATGGTGGTTCATATCATGTTTCTCAATAACTACCCAGGAGAATTGCATGTGTCTCATTCGCGCTAGCAATTAAATTGTTGTTTCGCACATTAACCGTACGCTATGGCCTCTATATTGAGGGTTTTAGGAGGATATCCGATCAACTATTTCAGTGATGAGGTTATTGTATCTCAAACAATATAGCAATATTCAATCTGTTTAACCATCCCGGAACTACTGACAACTCTTCTTTTTTAATAGAAGGTCACAATGAGAACGTTGACATGTTGACCACTCGTGACCAAAGAAGACAAAGATATTCTCGTCCGAAATTCTATAAATGTCCTTACCGACGGCTGTACCCGAACATTTTCAGGGACAAGTATATACTCGAAGATGATAAATACACATGTAGAGTCAACAATGCACCTCTTCCCCTTTAACTTCACTGAATCCTCAAGAAAGTCGACGCAATCATTCCAAATCACTCAGGAGCATTACAGCAGAGAATGACACACATATAACAGTTCCTTTCCACTGACTGCCGTGTATCTTCTAGTACCCAAAAGTAAATGTACCACTGGGCAACAGAGCACTTACCACGAGTACATGTATTATCTACAGAAGTGAAGCCTACTGGGGACTCTACAGGATTTGTATCATGTTATGGTTTATATCATATTGATGGGGATTGCTTGTTTTATGAAATAAAATGTACGTAACCATTTATGTCGGGCATGTAGGACGAACATGAAGAAATATATCACACATAATGGTTTCTACTTTTCCTTTAATTAGGGAATTTCGATTGCAGATTTTGTTTCAAAACACTTCGATATTGCATCTTAAATAATGGCAAAGAATATTAAAGGGAACTCAATTTGTTTAGCTTTTATGTCATAAATTCCACCTGTTCAATAGATTGAGAATATAGAGATGCATGCCCAACAATTCAATTCAATTTTTTTCGAATAATAATAAAGCATTAATCCTTCAAGAAGTTACAGGATCATGAAACATGTTTGTACAAATATCTCTGTCTGTTTTCCTATTGTCTCTCAAATTACGTGTTCCATTGATGTGTCTCAGTTATCATTATTTTTGAAGTATTTTACACAAAAATAATGGTAAAACAGTAAATTATAATAACAGAGGAAATGTGTATACAAGCCGTCAAACAAATGTTTACGCGTCGATAATCTAGCTAAGTTTCTGTGGGCGCTCAATGTCTAGTGACTGTCATATCATCTACACCACTCTAAGAATTACATTGACTCAAGTCACCAATAAGCTTCCTCAGCAATATGTCAAAGCGGTATTGAATAGTGCGTGTTGGTATATACCTGATAGCATTAATGAGCAAACTTTTGAAGATGATGAATAAAGTCCAAAAATGTTATATCAAAGGCCGGATCGAAATGCCATTTCAGGCTGAAAGGATGTGCAATGATCGGTGTTTACTTGATCAATGAATCGTCAGACTAACAAACGAGAAGCGACCCTTAACAACGGAATACCGGAAGTACTCTGGCGTCGACCGCCTGATTGCAGAAATCATCGTTATGGCTAAGAAACTACCGACAACTTCGGTTTATAACTGATTAATCCCAATCTTATACAACAAGATAACGATTCCAAAATACATATATAGATATCTAGAAGGCGAGAAATTGCAACGGATGCGTCAGCTATGCTTCATACTCACCTAATTATGTAAATAACAATCAAAATAACCGACAACTAAGAACAATGGCTATTATGTTGGAATTTAAGCCAGAACATCGAGTTCTTAAGTTTGCATTAAGGGAGAGGGTACAGCGTATCCATTACCAGATGTTAACGGTGCACTCACATTGTGTGTTTGCTTTGTGTGTTACATTTATCTAGCTTCAAGCTTGCTTTGTGTGTTACATTTATCTAGCTATCAATTTGCTATGTGTGTTACATTTATCTAGCTACAAGTTTGCTTTGTGTGTTACATTTATCTAGCTACAAGTTTGCTTTGTGTGTTTCATTTATCCAGCTACAACTTTGCTTCGTGTGTTATATTTATCTAGCTATACGTTAGCTTTGTGTGTTACATTTATCTAGCTACAAGTTTGCTTTGTGTGTTACATTTATCTAGCTTCAAGTTTGCTGTGTGTGTTACATTTATCTAGCTTCAAGCTTGCTTTGTGTGTTACATTTATCTAGCTATCAATTTGCTATGTGTGTTACAGTTATCTAGCTACAAGTTTGCTTTGTGTGTTAAAATTATCTAGCTATAAGTTTGCTTTGAGTGTTACATTTATCTAGCTACAAGTTTGCTTAGTGTGTTACATTTATCTAGCTATAAGTTGCTTTGTGTGTTACATTTATCTAGCAATAAGTTTGCTTTGTGTGTTACATTTATCTCGCTATAAGTTTGCTTTGTGTGTTACAATTATCTAGCTACAAGTTTGCTTTGTGTTTTAAAATTATCTAGCTATAAGTTTGCTTTGTGTGTTTCATTTATCCAGCTAGAACTTTGCTTCGTGTGTTATATTTATCTAGCTATATGTTAGCTTTGTGTGTTACATTTATCTAGCTATCAATTTGCTATGTGTGTTACAGTTATCTAGCTACAAGTTTGCTTTGTGTTTTAAAATTCTCTAGCTATAAGTTTGCTTTGTGTGTTTCATTTATCCAGCTACAACTTTGCTTCGTGTGTTATATTTCTCTAGCTATACGTTAGCTTTGTGTGTTTCATTTATCTAGCTACAAGTTTGCTTTGCGTGTTACATTTATCTAGCTACAAGTTTGCTATGTGTGTTACATTTATCTAGCTTCAAGCTTGCTTTGTGTGTTACATTTATCTAGCAATAAGTTTGCTTTGTGTGTTACATTTATCTCGCTATAAGTTTGCTTTGTGTGTTACAATTATCTAGCTACAAGTTTGCTTTGTGTGTTACATTTATCTAGCTACAAGTTTGCGTTGTGTGTTACATTTATCTAGCTTCAAGTTTGCTTTAAAGCAAAGGGATTCCAAACCAGATCACCAACATTCTATTCTTTAATTGAAGATTTAGAGCATTTATAATGACATCAAAGGAAGAATATCGATTGGTGTTGCTACCTACAAAATTATGGACAATGGCATTTAATCCAACACCAGGTAGAACACAGAAGGGCCAAAGAATAAGGTAATTTGCGTTCATTATAGTTGAAGACGCCTTGATGCTCAACCTAAGTTTAGTTACAATTTTAACTGCTGCTTATAATTTTGTTTTGCAAATAAACGTGTGCAAATGTCACTGACATCAACACTATTAAGTTGCATATGTGCAAACAAGTAAATTGATGAATAATATATTTTCAACCGGAGTCTTGGACTTGTGAACTTCTTGAATGTTTATGTCAATCAGAAGCACTGATACACACATGGTGAAATTGTATGGCGTCAAGAATTTGCAAATGATTATGGATGTATTCTCCCATGTAACAGCCGTGGTGTTATTAACGAGAAACCTGGAGACGCAGTCTTGTGCTTGCCATAACGAAGGAAAAGATCTTGATGTTGAGGAATAATGCCGTATCTGCATCAAATATTAATTGGATAATTTATAACGCGCATTGGTCCTCAGACGCCGTCCAAGGCTGATATGAAAACGAATATGCACACCCTGTGGTATCTTCGGGTCAAGTGTTAATAGAATACTTCTAAAATCAATTTATTTAGTTGATCCTATATCAATTATTTTCTATTTTACGGGACATTCAGATTGGTACTTAGACAGGGACACGCACTAAACAGCCGTCAGAAGCCTGGGCAGCCGAACGCCGAAGGCCCTGATATTGAGCTGTTCAAATGAATCTCTAGAATATCATCTACGTCCAGCGGCCGTGTCATATTGCGGTGAGAGGTCCATTTATCGTCCATATACTTAGCTAGTGCCCGGCCGCTATGTTATGGACAGGTCAATAGCCAATATTTCTTTATATCTGATAGTTGGTATTTTCGATAGATAATGCTAAGCATCTTAATATAGAATTAATGAGCTTCCTTATCGGAAGTCCAGGTCTGCGCTGCCCTTGGTATGGTGTTTCTTAATAGACCAAGGTGATATATATACAAACAAGGAACGGTTCTATTTATCAGGATATTGATTGTTAAAAATTTGTTTACAGATATTGTCATTATGGAAATAATATCTGAATATAAATTACTGGTTATTATATAAGAGCATTTGTGCGTTTTTCACATAAAATCAACACGATTTATATCATTTCAGCAACATTCATTTCTGATTTGTAATGTTGTGCATATCCTATAATAATAATAATATACAAACAACAAACAAACAAATCTCAAAGAAATGCAGCAGGTGGGATAAAGGTAATAAGCTTAATTAGTTCCGCCTTTCGATTAATGACTTAAAGAAACCATTGTTGTGTTCGTGTATTATGTTTTCGACACGATGGTTGTACATATAGATAAATACAATACATAGAAACTGATTGAAACATGTAACATGTCTTCAACCCCACAAAATCTACGAACGTTGTCAGTTAGTTAAAAGCTCTGGTTGTAAACGTACATGAATCTGCTATGTTTGACAACTGATGAGAACAAGCCTTATCCAGAAGAAGCATCTGCCCAGTGATGGTCAGGTCAAGTATTACATTCGGAACAGTTATACAGAAGTCATAGTCCGGCATTGTCTCAGCCAATTAGTATCTGCTAATTAATGCTCGTATACAATTTCATCATGTTGCAATGATTTGTTAATGTTTCAACCACTCAGAAGCCAGACCATGGCGGCAATGTTGCGAACATGTCAGTTTTAGTCTTCAAACCAAGACAGAAAACCACAATATGTCCCTTACATTTGTTATACAACATAACACCAGGTGCGCTGGGTTGTAGAATTAGATGCCAGAACACCGTCAAAGTCTTTGTACTGATTCCGATTCTACACCCTCGGTAAAATATACATAACCAACACACCTAGATATGCTGTATTTGTCATATTTTTGCGTTCGAAGCCATGGCATTTAATAATAATAATGATAATATATATTCAGGAAAAGACATACACACCAAAGCATTTTCATTTAATTAGGTCTTTTACAAAGTTGATGTCTACAATTTACGTAGTTTGTCTTACCCTGTGATAACCCATCAAAGCCATAGAAAGCTTATTTCTAATGGTTTGCCCCATTTAACTTATTATGAGGTCATCAAAAATAATGCAATTATGTCATAGATTTCAAAATAACATTATGTTATATAAATGCCGATGGCTACACAGACATATATGAAATAAACAGAATATATGTTATAGCTGAAATCGCATGATATGTTATAATATGTGTAATGTAATACAATTAATGCGATTACAATTAATGTCTGGTTGTTGTATAGGCTGTAATTGAGTGAAGGAGGTTAATAAAAAAAACTCTGGATGTCTAATTGTCTTCAATAGTCCCAATATCGCTTGATTTCTCTTCACCAGTCCATGCATCCAACCAAATATACAGTTAATATTTGTATTCATCCTGTTAGTGACATATATATTATTTAACACTGTTAAACAATTATTCCACATACAATCATCTAACATCTAATTTGATCGGAAGATTGATACCGTCACCAATGCTATAAGCAAACAATATGTATACAACTATCTTAAGACCCTGTTAGAGGTCTTACACAAATTGACCCTGACCCCGTGAGTCCAACCTACAAATAAACAAGTAAACCAGAGTTAAAACAATGACAAGCGCTACGAACCTAAATTAAATCATTTTTTTAATTGAAAAATAAACTTTATTGTATGTTTTAGCCTACAGCATTCAGGAATCATGAAAATTTAACAAGGCAAAATAAATTGATTCCGACAATTTCCCGTGCGGCTGTTGGTCAAGGGGATGTTGACAACAGGAGTGGTGATCACCTGGTAGTTTTGACAACCCTGTCACGTTATCTATACAGATGTTCTGTCATTGCTATTCATTATTCGTGTCAGATAAAAGATATTCCTATCCCTATCTTCTTTTCGTTGTGGCATTGAGCATAGCAAATCATGTTTAAAGTTGAACAACAATAAACAGTGATCTTTCATGTGTATTCATTGCAGTAGAATAAACGAATTTTCCTCAGGCAATCTTTTCTATGTTTCCCCACCCCAAAAAACTATTTCCCTGTATCTTTTATTGCGCCGGTGCCTCCTACGACGTCGTCAAACACTTGTTGTTATGATTTATCATCTCTATCATTGATAGTATTCATACCTCAGGGATAGCATCCATTTACATGACCCGTCCCACAGAGATCGATAAAATAGTTTCCAGCTTTCCTGTTTTGATAAAAGGATATTTATACATTTCAATTTAAACCATTGATGAAATTTAATTAAATTTAAAATATAAAAAAGGACTGTTTGATACAACAGAACAGTTGTATGGACCCAGATGCAACACTTTAATGCAGTGACATGGAATTCGAAATTAGTATTGTGGTGGGGAACGGAATAACTATAAAACGTCCTGATCGGCTTGCTTACTTTGATAAATGAAGATTTCATGTTTAACCAGTTGAGTGAGAGCATTTAAGAACCTGGAATTACCCAGCTTGTAAAGGCTTAGCAAAAACAACCGGTGAGAAGTGTATAAAATATTCATATCTTGTATAGTATAAAATTACATGTGAAGTACAATTTATCACAAACAATATCATATCATACCATTTATCATAAAAGTTATGATAAATATACAATATTACAATTGTGTTTTACTGTATATTTCAGATCGGCTCCCGCATCGGTAAAATACACATGCTAAACTTTATTATACATATGTAATAATAATTCTGTATAACATTTAAATAGACCACTATTCAGTTGCTTAGCGCACATAACATGCAAAATATCCGTTCTAGAGTTACAAAAGAATATGCATGCATTATCGAAATGAAGGGGCTCATAGATTCTTTGACCAAATATTTAACAAAGCGTAGCTGAATCAAGTCATTTCGGTACATAATATAACAACTACTGTACATACGCTTACAGCGTAGCCTAAATCGACATCGATTTTTGTCGACAACTCATTTAACACCTTTGTGTGCATGCGCTGCACTGGTCACATACCGTACTAGTCATCAAAACGTCACATAGAAACACTTATTTGTTGTGTAACAAGAACTTTTCATAATCCATATTTACCAACCTGAAGAACGTGTTTAGAAACATATGCATTACAGTATACAATAAGCATACATGTACGCTGATATTCGTGTATATAAGGTGGTCATTTGCGATGAAGAGACTAAAATGCAGACGTAAAACAGACAAGAATGTACTTCCTTTATGTTTGGATACTTCCAACACAGGATTTCCAAAGATGGAGGTGGATGAATACTATGGACAAGTTTATTGGTCACCATTGAAATCTCCTTAGGAAAATATGTTATTTCTTTGTAAGATATGAGAGTCGATGTTTTTTATTATGCTCATTAGTGAGCCGTGTGGTCTGGATGTCAGGACGTGACACTGCATGGTCTAGATTTACATGGTGGGGCGGTCGATGATGCAGATAGTTGCTTACCCTTCGGGAAAACCTGCTCTTATATTGCTTGTGCTGTTTCCAGCGTGTCTAAGTCAATATTTCCTTTGTCCTATTTTTATCGATTTTTCATAGAATTACATTTTTGTTGTCACCTTATTATTCTCTTGTTTGGTTTTTCTGGTATTTTTTATCCAGGGTATTGAACCATTAGTCACCCAACATAAATAAATAATTCAGATTCCTGAAAGGTATGCAATGGTCAATGACGAAAAATGCTACGGACAAGTCCAGCATATCAATCACAGCTCTACATATTTTTTTCAAAGCGGAAGTTTAATAAGCTGTCTATAGTCCGTACCCTTTGTGATAGTGTATCAATACTAGTCATTTTTAATTTGATTTAGAAGTGACCTATCTAGCCTGCATTGTTAACTATACGCCTGCTTGTGGATAGTCCATCTATCCCTTCGATGTCGTCCCACTGCAACCTTACGCTACTTCTTTACCTCGCGACGCTTTTCGATGCATTAATGAACAATTGGTCTCACCGAAATCTTATTTGCTAAAATAAGGGGGGAATACTCTCCAATCAAGGTTTCGATACAAGAAATATATTGTCCAACAAAACCATCTACTCCTATTTCAGTAGATTGAAAGGCTGAAACCTGGATGTTTTATTAAAATCTGGCACGGATAATTTGCGTTTTTTTCCGAGCTGATCTGCTTCATCGCATGTTCTAGTTTACTTTTACTACAATTAAGTTTGCCATGAAACGCAAACTGATTACTAGATTGGCTTCCCTGATCATCCCTCGTACACCGTTTTTACCATCGAAATTGCTCCGTCGAGGACAGAACTATCTTCCCTAGTGATCAACAATTCGGTGTAACGCCGTTTGTGAGGGTGACGAAGGTCTAACGGTGTATCAGACAACGGGAATAGAGAAACTAGGAGGACTGACAAGCATAAACATTTACTAGAATGTGCCTGACATTTGCTGCATCGTGCATAATGATCATCTTATTATTTTAGCTTGGTGGTCTAAAAAGGTAGAACCTAACTATGTCTATGTTATGAAATTAAAGATCATGTTCTTCACCGAGCGACAGTTCACGGACATGTGAACCGAACACCAGGAACAACTGCCTTGGCGTTACTGGCGCCATGGCATTCAAAGTCCCATACGAAACTGGTGATAGCAGAATGCGCACGGATGTAATGCTACAAGATTGTACAAGAACTGTGACGCCGAATACCTTTATTGATGCTGTACGTCCAGTGAGGCGGACAGTATCAATTCAAATGTGGTTGGCGACTTTGTTTTATCGAACTTTACACCGATTACATATTGTAGTCGCATGACGACTCTTGCTACAGTCCATGTCACACGCCTTTCGAGGAAGGTTATGGTCAAGTTCGACCTCTGAATATCTTTCGTACTTTCTTGACTTTATCACGACTCAGTAGTACAAGAAGCTCATATCTATACTTGAACATACTTGTCCATAATTTTGAACTAAAATTGTATATACAGAGCTAACCAGTGCACGCACCAAATGACCCTACGTAATCATAATAGTAGTTTTTCAATGCAACAAAATGGGAGGAAATTAACCGGTTATTTGGCGAAACAATTGCCAATTTAGCCCATTGCTGAATATTTATAACAGAAGAACTGGTGAAATCATTTTTTTTCACTTCCTCGTCTAGTGTTAAAATTTATATTTCCGTTAAATCGTTTCAAAATATAGTTTAAAAAATAACCAAATGTGTAACTAAACGACGATCTTTACATTATGGAAATAATGTTATGTAACAAAACATTAGAAAACACCACCGTATCGAGTTTGATGTCACGTGAGCATAAATCAAATGTGGAGGCCTTCCCAAGGTTACAGATATTCGACTATAAATGGCAATGCTTTCGTAAATCCCCGGATGCACATAAAGAAGCTCCGTGACCCTTGTCAGCTTATAATATACCAGAATGCAACTTTTAAGCGTACCAGCATACGTTGAACTGATTTTACTTTTTATAGCGAAGCTCGCTCCACAAACAACAGGAAACCACAGCACAAATCCGAGACACCGCATATTAATGAAATATATATATATTATAGAGAACCTTGTTATTGGTGATGTAATCCTAAGCTTTATGGACATTATTGCTGTTGTCCGCCTCTTTTATACAAGGTTCGTTAAATTGCGTTTTTGCTATCATGTTGATTTCTTTATTACTCTTTTTATTAGAATATTACAAAGGATCTTTTTACCGTGAAGGTACAAATTTGATTCGAATACTACAAATTGAATCTAATTTAGATATAATGTTGATTTCATTAGTGGGGACCGGCCTTTTACGTCTGCATGTCTGGTGTCCCCGCCGTCAGGTAGTGATGGATTGAGTCGTACTGAACAGCTCGTGCGCGCACTATCCATGCTAGAGACCACATGCGTGTAGAGCGCTAGGTTCG
Organism: Mizuhopecten yessoensis; assembly: GCF_002113885.1. Taxonomy (NCBI): domain Eukaryota; kingdom Metazoa; phylum Mollusca; class Bivalvia; order Pectinida; family Pectinidae; genus Mizuhopecten; species Mizuhopecten yessoensis. The sequence goes on from NW_018408920.1 coordinate 159,943, forward strand.
TCGTCGGTGAATTATCTCTTTTCTACTAGATTAACAAAAAACATAAAAGTTGTTATCCGAACCAACACAACACAACAACTACAACAGTGATTTTTTTTTTTCAGAAGATGTTTTTTATATACCCCACCAATTTTTTATATCAAGCATTAATCAAACTGGCTATCACCAAATACACAACAAAATATTGTATTGATATTACTTTTATTTTATTATGAAGTTGGTTTCATGCTTTAAACTACCTGAAGTCCTATTTCTATCATGATTAATATGTATGTGAGTGTAAGAAGCATATAAAACACTTTATTTATAGAATGTTCCGAGAGTCCTTTTGCTTGGTGTTAGATATAGTATGATATCTGAAATAATGCAGCACTCTGTAATTCCATTAGCGACGTGCATTTGTACAAAGCGAGATATTATACATAAAGACAGTGTGAGTTTGGGCGGGGTGTTGACAGCTCTGTGTGGTGTTCGTTTCAGTGATGATTGACAGGTCGGCTATCTGTGCAATTTGGAATTCTTGAAATATTAGACAACGTGCAACGAATGGGAATGAACATGATTCCATGATCAAATCAAAACCAATATTGATGAAAGGCATAAAAATGCATCCACGATTTGATTTCCGTACCAAAGGAATGTGGACGACCTAATTGTGTAGAGATATCTGCTGCGGAAATCGGCACGTTTTGAGAGAGGCTTCACGCTTGTCATCCGAACAACAGCTGACCGTGTCAAGTGCTGGTAATAATTGGCTGTTAGATTGAACGGTGTACTTCCGGAGGCATGTTTGCTTAGTGATCATTTTGCTATGTGTACTTTTGGGGCAAAGTGGATTAAGAATTTTCCTGATTCACTGTTCGATTAGAATTGTATGATCAGAGCGACATTGCAGTTAAATATGGTCTTTTAAATGTAAAAGCATCCATATAAACAAATAGTGCATTTGACATGGTATCAGTCCCAACTGTGGTGACGTAGTCCACACAATGTCAAGTGAATACTCACTGTAATTCTATTAAAATGTTTCAACATTACAGCTCAAACTTTCTTTTTGAATACTTCAAAGAAAATGCTTATATTGAGATATTGACCATAAGACATGTAAAGTTGACAGTGAGATTGGGTAGGTTGATAAGACCATTTTGGCTGGTGTGGCTTTCGCTTTCCGGCTTCGACAAAACGTTTCTTTATCGTCCTGCAAGCGTTCAATGAGCTAAACAATTCAAAGTCATACATTAATGTTTGTCATTTAATAATTAGGAAGTAGAAACGTAATTTGTTTTGTTTGGTCTGTTCGTGTTCTACGTCCTATTAATAGATGTGGTCATTTAAGGACTTGAAAAGTTTTGGTGGTGGAGGAAAGCCGGAGTACCTGGCGAAAAACCATCGACTTGCGGCCAGTACCAGGCGACTGCCCCACGTAGGCCTCGAACCCGCGGCCCAGTGGCGGATGGCTAGTGGTGGCAGAATGTCAAACGCCTTAACCACTGCATTTCGGCCACGACTGCCCCCTGGACGGAATTCGGCAGACCTAGCTGATTAATTTCTAAAATGTGCATATATAGTATGTAGCTATATATCATGCAGTTATTTCAGTTAATATAAATACTATATCAATACCTGCATGTTATTACCACAATATTCTTTGTGAAAATCATTCTTGTTCCTCAGAATAACCAAGATGGCAATACAGCGTTCTGATTACGTATTAATCAATAGGAAAGGCACCTAGATAAATACATAGTTAAAGGCACCTAGATAAATAAATAGTTAAAGGCACCTAGATAAACACATAGTTAAAGGCACCTACATAAATAAATAGTTAAATGCACCTAGATATTTACATAGTTAAAGGAACCTAAATTAATACAAAGTTAAAGGCACCTAGACAAAAACATAGTTAAAGGAACCTAGATATTTACATCGTTAAAGGCAACTAGATTAATACATAGTTAAAGGCACCTAGATAAAAACATAGTTAAAGGAACCTAGATATTTATATAGTTAAAGGCACCTACATAAATACATAGTTAAAGGAACCTAGATATTGACATAGTTAAAGGCACCTACATAAATACATAGTTAAAGGCACATAGATAAATAAATAGTTAAATGCACCTAGATATTTACATAGTTAAAGGAACCTAGATATTTACATATTTAAAGGCACCTAGATTAATACAAAGTTAAAGGCACCTAGATAAATAAATAGTTAAATGCACCTAGATATTTACATATTTAAAGGCACCTAGATTAATACAAAGTTAAAGGCACCTAGATTAATACAAAGTTAAAGGCACCTAGATAAATACATAGTTAAAGGCAAACTGTTGTTTGACTTTAAGAATAAGTTCGTATATGAAGGACGCATTAATTTCCGTTATTAAATAAATGGGGAAAACGCTTTTTCATTTCGTCATGATGAACATATGAAACAAAATGAAAGAACAAATCAGCTTTTCGTTAATGTAAAACAAAAACGACAAATGAATTAAATGTCCTCACTTTGACTGCACACTCGCTAATTGATAAGACATTAACACTGGGATAGATATTTTAGCGTTATCAAAAGTTATAATCTTGGCATTATTTTTAAAGATAAGAACAGTCAGCAAAACGGAAATGAAGTAAGTTCTTTCTTTTATGAACACATTTCCATCCATTGAAGTGAGTCAATAAATGGTTACCGTTTTTCAAGCACCATTTTTTACTCCCCTTGGCTTGTTGTTTCATTTGATCAGTAATAGCTTTAACTACCTGATCAAATACAGCCAGATCACTTTACAAAAAAACACGTTTGTACCTATGCACTTCGCACTTTTTGCCCTTTCACACTTTGCAGGTGTTGACAATATATCTTTTTATCAAGGTTAGTATTTTTTTTCTATTTTTCATTTCTTTTTTTTAAAAACAAAAACTGTACCAATGACTATTGGTTGAAAATTAATCACTGTGACTAATAAAATCTTTAAAAAAAAAGCTCTCCAAATTACCAGCTTTTACCATGATGGTCCGTACAATTTACAGAAAATGATTCTGAGTGTAGCTTTATAACTTATGAGTATATTTCTTCTCGCGATTATGTAACATAAACATAGCCATGCTATTCGAAAGGTAAAGTGTGTTTAGCTCCTTAATAGCATGTTGACAGTTGGCTGTAACTTACAGTGAAGCCATTCGGCATACATCGCGTTCGGTCTAAACTATTAAATTCCATTTTCTAAATTTTATATATAATATTAAATGAAGCTTATTCTATGATATTTCAATGACTACTATGGTTAAAGAAAATTAGAAACAATTTTTAGCACAGCGTCGGAGCACAGGGACATTTGGGAGAACTTGTTTTCCTCCGGCATGTTTGGGATTTTATCACCTCATCCTGTCTTTCTGATTCTTGTTGTCTTTTCGATATTATTTTTACATACAAGGATCATCATGCACACACATAACTGTATTTATATAATACTAATACTGACAAAAGTGCTAATGAATACAATATATCACGTTACCTACAAAACTAATGTTTACAGGAATTCGCACACATTATATTACTGTATGTATAGCGGTAACATTAACATTGATATTCACAAACATCACGTGACCAACAGTACAAACGCTGTTATAGGTATTCACAAACATCACATGATCAAAAGTAATAACGCTATCATAGGCATTCACAAACATCACGTGGTCTTTAGAGCTAACACGATCATGTCATAAACAACCATCACAAGATATTAACACTATCATAAGCATTCACAAATGTAAACGTCCCGTGATACATCTTTTGTATCTGGTACTAGCACTTACACGTACTATCAAAGGCGTTTTCAAACATCACGTTATTCCTGGTACTAACACTATCACAAAACTCAAATGATCTATAATATTAACATTTAACATCAATATAGGATGCATGTTTATTTTATGATGCATGTGCAACTATATACACAGTTATGCTTGCCATAACAAAATCATATTTATTTTTTTATTGCAATACTCTTGCTGTGAATTCAGGCAATTTCTATGTCAATATTGACATACAGTTTCTATGCATTATTTCTGTTACAACGACAAAACGTTAATTCTATACCGACTTTTTAGCGCTTGGCGCCATGTTTCTGCCTAATTATGGCTTAATCCACAGCTTCCAGTCGTGGTTGTCCGTCACCTGACGCCTGACAAATAATTAGTTATCGTGGGGCACAATAGGGTCCACTTTCGTTTTGGTGGCAGTATATCTTTTTCTTTATTAACAAAGTAAAACAAATGCTTAAAGAAATTTTGTTGGAGTTTGAAAAAAAAATCTTAACAACGTTTGAAATAATAGCACTTGCCTTGTATATTGCACCAAAGGGAAATAAGGGAGCATGGTGTGAATATAAATGCTGACCCCATCCACCTACACATTTAAACACAAGCAGATTTCGTTATGACGGAGTAGAACACTCGCGGGCGGCATCAGAACATTAGAACTGTTCCAGACATGTGGAGATCGTGTCATTGGAGATTGGCTGTGTTATTGGAGATTGACTGATTGTGGACACCGTTTGTTGAACATGTTGAGGTCACCTATTCTATCATCCCCTGGAAGAAAATCATTCTAGCATGGTTAAAAAGCTGACTCTCATCTTTTGTGCAGATTTTGTATTACCTTCGTTTTATAACAAGAGCAGAATCACATCGACAGGGCATCGACAGTGCATATCCGGCATGGGTCCTAAAACGGGTACAAAAACAGTGCCAAAGTAAGGGAGAGAACAAGAAAAGGCCAATCAAGGGTAAGAACAAAACCAAAGGGCAAGTGGTCATGCCGTTTGTAAAGGGTATATCCGAACTCATCCTGAGGATATATCGCGGCCATGACGACGCAATAACCTAGTACAAACTAAGGATAAACACCTAACGAAAACGTCGCAGAATGCGTATATAAAATTGGATGCAAAAACTGCGACGCGTCGTATATTGGAAAGACTTGAAGGCGATTAGGGGTCCGCCTTGGTAAACACTGGAAAGATACATAAACCCAAAAAGGTAGGAAATTCGCTAGATCAGAAAGAAAGTAGTCGGAGTCCCAGATAAATAAATCGACAATCACAGACCATGCCACACAGAAAAAAGCATTTGATTGACTGGGATAACTCAAACGTTTTGGACAGAGAGAGTAATCTGTTCAAGACAGATAAAGGAAGCCATCTGGATACGCCGCAGTGGCCCAGTTCTAAATCGAGACGAGGGGGCTCAAAGACTCTCGCACATCTATGACCAAGTATTAAACAAAGCGTAGCTGAATCGAGTTATTTCGGTACATATATGATAACTTTTGTACATACGCTTACAGCGTCTCCAAAATCGACAACGATTTTGTGGACAACTCGTACACATTTTACACCTTTGTGTGCACACGCTGCACTGGTCATTTGGCTGATGGATGTGACAGTGTACATATCGTACTAGTAATCGAAACGTCACATAGAAAAAAAATGGTCGTGTAAAATGAGCTTGTCATAGACCATACTTACCAACCTGAAGAAAATGTTTAGAAATGTCCCCACAAATGATAAAATGTCATTAGTTCACAATGTGTTTTCTTAACATATACGTGTATGTATGGCGTGCATACGAGTTGTTTCGTTATGCCGTCACAACAATTGATATTTTATTTCATTTAGATGCATTGGATAATTACAATAATGACGTTTAGCTTAACACAGTCCAAATGGATGTCTCGATAAGTATCAGTGTTGGTTGTCTTCCCTTCTGAGATACGTTGTCCTGTGACGATCATTTATCGTAAGCAAGGGTATTCGTGAACATATCAAAGTTTGTTTCGTTGCTTTCGTTGTTAGTTTTATTTCAACTGTTCCGTTTTCGTTCATTGATTTGATAACTTCTTAGAATTTGGATGTTAAACACTGAGTAAGTATTCTTTGCTGTACTCCAGTTATAGTAAAAACTTTTCGATATATTCTTTTGTTTGATCCGTCATGAGTGTGTTTTAAGTTCAAATGCTTACTTTATTTCTTAGCAATCATGAACAATTGGGTTAAATGTGCTTTATGTTTGTTTTCAGTTTCACGAAATTTCTTTGGGTTGATCATAGTTATTGTGTATTAGGTCTTACGTTTATGGTAACCGCCATATTTTGATGTATTGGTGATGAGATAACGTGCACAACATACGGCGCTTGGAAATTCTTCTGAAGAACTTGTTTCACCTCAGAATTTTGTAACTTTGTACTTGTTTCAGGTGATATGTTGTATTATAAGGACATTGGATCGATATGTTTCATTTCATTTCAACAAATTTTATTGACAAAGATGATACAAGTCAATTGGATGTAATAACAGGCAAAGCCTATATAAATTCTCTCCAGCGGTGGCTAAATTAACGGATTCTATTATTTTTATTTGATTAAGTTAATACATCAATTTTGAAATGAAAATTATAAAAAAAAATATTAAAGGGATGTTACTCCTTCTTAATTAACATAACTGAAATACAAATACATTCACACTTCTCACATCACACACAAAACACTTCCACAGGTATTATTTATTTTTATAACATTTTACAATTGTATATAAGCTATATAGCTATCAAATCACACAGATATTGGCAGACATTGACCAAAAGTCCATGTGCAAATATATGCACAGGTCACAGTCGCCAAAACTGTTAAGGTATTGTAGTTTAATATGAAAATAGATAGCTAGTCTATGTGTAATTCAATGTATAAGATGGAAACTGTAAAACAAGACAGATTGAACAAATCTTACAACAAACAACAACAAACAAACATGCTCAACTTAAAACTCCTATGTCCGTAGAAGAATAACATTTATAGAAAAGTAGGTAAAGTTACTTATTTGTGGAGTATAATTGGAATAGGAATAGTAAAGTATAAAAGTATAAAGTATAAGGTCATGGCTGGTTAGATCATATAGAGATTAAAACGCCTAGATTTACCAATAAATAACTGTACATCATTAAGTAACTGTCTGTTTGTTAGTCCATCACAATCAGGACAGCCTTGTAGAAAAATGTTTGTATCAATATGGTTATGATTTCCATAATTATCAACAGAAGTAAATAAAGTAAGTCTGAGATCATTATACAATGGACATTCAAGAAAGTAATGGAAAACTGTTTCATATTCAAAAGAGCAAGCACAAGAGGGACAGTCAGTTAAATGGTCATTGAATAAATCAAAATTTAAATTGCTACATAAGTTTCTAAGTTGACAAAGAATAATGTTGGCCCGTCTATCACCTTCAGTTTTAAAAATTAAGGTTGATTCATTATCGATAATAATATCTTTATTTAGTTTGTGTTTAAAGGTTGCAAGAGTTGGGGAGTTTAAGAGATCATTATCAGTAGTGTTAGTTGTGCGGCACATTAGAGGGAGGAAACTGTCAAAATAATTGTTAGTTCTGCATATTGGTGGATTAAACAGTCTTGTTTGTCTGAGGAAATAGGGATTATTGTTTTGATTGTTAATGAAAGGATTTAAGACATCTTGTAAGTATTGAGGTGACAGCCCATGCATTATTTTATACATCATTATGTGTTTGTGTTTATTTCTTCTTGTTGACAGAGTTTCCCAACCAAGTTCATTATAAAGTTTATTATGAGATGTTCCAGATCGAAGTCCAGTAATGATTCTGGCTGCTTCTAATTGAATAGATTCTAGAAGTTCTTTAGATTGTTGAGTGCAATTATCCCATACTATGTCTGCATATTCCAAAATTGGCCTGATAAATGCTATATAAATTTTAATTAATGATTTACGATTGACTTTAGTTTTAATGTAACGAAGAATATTTAATCTACTATAAGCTTTTTCATATATATTCAGAATGTGTTGATTCCAAGATGCATCATCTTTTAAAGTCAGTCCTAAGTGTGTATGTGCTGTTGAGTCAGTGATTTGGCTGTTTTGGAAAGTTATTGGAGGGTGATGTTTGTTATGTTTTCTAGAAAATATTACAGATTTAGTTTTGATATGTTTCCTACATATATATATAAAGTGTGTTGTTGAATAGCGTGTTTCTAAGAATATAGCTGTTATATATATCACTGATCTTCTGATACAACTATATAGATGCCACATATACTGGCGACCGTGATTTAGTGTGTATGTGGCACTTTCACACAGAGATTCGTTCCAAACGATTTGACAAACATGATGGTAATGACACCTTTATGAGGTTTTGTTGAATCAACGAGTTTGTTGCATGATGCATGATTTAAAACCACAAGGTGTTTATCTGCCTGTAACACTCCACATGGACCTGCTAATGACTGGGCCTGTTGACATCTTTACGAGCGGGAGGTACTCCCGTAGGGACGCATAAGATAATAGGGGAAATGCCTTAAGCTGTCATAAACAATATCGGCGTGTTTCTGGGTTCATGGTAACATTATGCAATATACCTTTCTTATACTCTAAATATCTAGCTCATTTTAGTTCCTTTGCTAGAAACACGAAATCACTGAGACTGAGAAATGAAAAAATGCATCCAACTCAGTAGCATTCTTGTTTCTCTCTGTTGTGTTACAAAGACTGTTCCTGGAACTTTTATGCTTTTAATAATAAATCCTTGTTACCTTCTATCAGCAAATGAACTCGTGCCAATAAACACATGCATGTATATGCAACTCACACATTTATATTCACGCTTTTCATAAAATATTTGTGCATCATTTAAATATTTTACAATAATGTCTGGCTGTAAAATGATAATGTTACACAGGGGAGAAATGCTGACAACTTGACATTATTGTATACTCAAAAAGGTACAAGATCGCCGAATTGTCTTTGAAATAATGGCGTAATAAATTTTGATGAGGTGACGAGTATTTAAATTTGATGTCACATTTTATTACATAAAATATTTCTGGGTTTAGAGTGTTGACACTTTCGTTATATGATATCTGCTAACAGTACTCAACACTATGCTTGGTAACGCAATGCACGTGTTATGTAGGGCGCAATGTACTCTTATGATTCATCCTCACCCTCACAATACGGTTTAAAGAGAACACTTTATTTTTGAGAAATCAAAAATCCATTTCGTACTTCAGTAGTTCTACGGAATGCATTTCCAAACCATTTACCTCCATAGACGACAGTTAATACGACAATAGTGTGTTACACTGCATTGAGGTTTATCCACACTTCTTATTTTCTATCCTCCTTTACATAACATAATGTTTGTTAAACATTATCTCAATAGTGATTATCAGAGATAAGGTCCTGAAAGTGTTAGAGTGTTTGATGTGATTACGTCAAGCATAGACGTCTTCTGGTGGCATCGCATCAGCCACTAGGTGTTTTATAATCTGATCGGGAGCTGAGTCGCTCAATGTCAGTAACAGCCTCCCCAGCACATTATAGTATAAAGCAGCTCCAAATGTCGTTAATATACTCCCATTCAATTAATAGTATCACTCTATATCTCTCAATAGTCGTAATTCCTACTATTATATATTATATCCTGTCATCACAGATTACTGGTATCTAACGGCTGGTAGTAGCCTCTTCTTTATTAAATGACACAGATATCGTCAAGAGGTATACACTTCCGCTTTACAGTAAGAACAATCCTGGTTTCTAATGGCAACTTATAGTTATTTCTAATGGTCGATACTTCACTTTTCATTATCTCTTTAGAATGTTCATGAATTATCTCAAATATGGGATATACTTCGTTGAAATAAGATATATAATGGTCCGAGCTAAATTTCTTCTCACTACAAAATACGTATTTCTTATTATTGGTTTCATTGATAGTTGATAAATGTTACCACTCCTTTATACGTCAATCGCCACAGATGTTTCAATGTGCACCGAGTAGGCGCTAGTTGTTTCTTCGAGGTAGGAGCGGATGATGAATTATCGGTATGAGTCTTCGTTCCATCGAAGGTTTACATTTCTCTAATACTCAGCGTATCTTAGTCTCCTCCTCCATGAATATGATTGATCATTAGTGATCGATGCAATTCTTCCTTCCATTAAAGATCACCGATATCGTTTTAGGTGTTAGTCATGCCTTCACTAAAGAGGACAGTACTAACCATCTATTTACAGGGCTTTATCTCATACAACGGTCTAGCAATGGCTTATGTCTTGCACGTGTTGGTTGTCTAGTGTCTGCAGCTATCCGATCTTTTCTTTTCAGCAACTGATATTTTTTAGCTTAACAAGGTTTAATAATACTCTTGTTTTCATGACTAAAACTTCACTGATAACAATCAACGGTTTTTGACAATCGGAACATGCATCAGATTGCATTTATTTCATATTCTCGACATAAAACTATGTGCGGTCAATTTGATAAAGTACCAACACCAATTAACTTAATGTGTCCACCCCAACCCCACCCATCCCTGTCCCAACCACCGAGATCAGGTGTTTAATATATAATAATAATAATACCAATAATAATTAGAGGTTCTTATATACCGCTTTATCACAACTTAGTTCGTAGCTCGTCTCAAAGCGGTTCACAAACTATTATACGTGGTGCCTTTGCAACCAGCTATTATCTTTCTTAACTCCATTGGAGCTACAGCCGGTGCTGCCATTTCGGCGCTCACAGCTAGCATTCAACAAGTCTAGCACTACCCAACCACGTACTCATTTACAGCTGAGTAGACTGAAACAAGCGGGTAAAATAGCTTGCTCAAAGAGGTGGTAGAATCTGCTGGTGGTTTCTTAGACACTGAAGTTTACCTAATGATTGATATTTAATGATTAATTATTATTGAAGTTCATAAACCCCCAACCCGCTACCTAACCCAACCCCAATTTCGTTTCATTCAACAGTTGTATAGATCTTTTTTGGTTACTGCTTCCCGAAGGAATCTAGATTTTTCTCTCGTTATTCATTTATCAAAGATATTATCATTAACGTATGCAAGGTGGTTGGACGTGATTGCCCAATGACCTGATCATAGGACACTTGATACCAAAGCGTTAGACTGTAGGCGTACACGCACAACAAAATATTCCCTTCACAACAGATCAGGCCCGAGTACCGTGATTGATCTTAAGTCTAAAACTGTCTTATGTTTTGACTTTGTCAATCAGAAATATCATCATGAAAAGTGAGCCATACGTGATTGGCCAAGCAAAACTGAGGTCAAAGATTATTTCATTATCACGGAGCAGGTATCTCGGATCGTTCGTGCATGTGTAGTATACATCATGGAAAACATCGGGTGTCTTTTTTCTTTATTCTATTCTTACCTTCAGTAAATGTCACGGGCCTCTTAATGTCGGTACTAAGGGTTTTTTCATAATTAAAATCAGTCTTCTCAAATAAAGGTTGTCACATGTTCTCTGCAATAAAGATCACACTATATAGCTAACTAATGAATGTTTCCAACGCGATGTTGTATCATCAGGACAGTGCCAAATATTTACTCTTAAATCCTATAACCTCGACGAGTTTGTATCATTTATGGGCAGAGTTGGCTACTTGCGAATTTTAAAGTATACCTTGTCAGATTATAATTATAATTTCTATTGTTTTTCTCGTCTATATCATTTAGTTATCTCTCATGTTTATACTGTTACAAACATTAGTGACAGATTTAACAATATATTTATTTCAATCATTTTCAATTGCTATGTGTGTATAATCAACATTTGCAAATTGCACAAACAATATTTTGAATATTGTTTAAGACTTCAGTATAGTATTTTAGTTTTAATATAGCATAGGTTCTTCGAAATATTTCTTCAATTTTTCACAGATATACATAATGGTCTGCCATTGTAGATATTGTACATGTATACCGGACTGTTATTCAGTGAGTAGTGATGCACTGTTCCGGATCGAGTTCCTTTTGACTCAATGGCGACAGTGTGTTACCATAGAAACCACACCAGATAACAAAATTCTATATTCCACCATTCTATAGGATTCTGTGTTGGGGCTTATAATTTATATTGCCTTCATGACTTATCGGAGGGATCTGTCGTTGTCACAATGTTATCTGCCATTGCTGCTCTGATGACACGCAGATATGTACGGTCAACAAACCACACAACCATTCGAACATCACATCAGAACGTCCTGATAGCCTATCTAATGGTCATCAGTACCTGTATGAACACCAGGACCTTGATCAAAATCAGAAACAAATACACGACAGATTTTCTAAAGCATTAGCAGATACAGACCCTCCAGCTAAAGGTCGGTACCAAAACTATTGAGGCTGTCCGAACTATAAAACAACTATGATGTGAGTGCGAAAGCGCAATGAAAAGAAAAACAGATAAATGCTATTGCATACTCCTAATACTACGAAATGATTAATATCGGATGTATCCGGTACTTAATCCTTTCAGCCGCATGCAAGACTTCACTGCATTCATTTGCGATACTTCATATGAACTCTCTGATACTCGTTGCGAAAGACGAGATAATGGCTGGTAATTCAGAGCATAATAAAAGTCATTATTGGCGGCGAAATAACGGAACAAAGGCATTGGGAATTTGAAATGTCCTTCTTTTGCGGCTACAAAATGTCACAAACAAACCACAAGACATGCGAGTCACTTGCCTAAGTTCCCGAACACTGCAGCATGTCTAGTTACACGCATTTGAAATGGGGAGAGAGCATACCACTAGTGCTGTATTCACTGCATCGGTTACCTTCACGATACAGATCACAAAAACTGTTTACTGATACGTACAAGGCCATAACATAACCTGAAGCACATTACCTTAAGAACCTTGCCAGCTTTTGTACTCCTGACACAACCACTGCAGTCAGAATCAAATTCCTTAGCATGGTATTACGACCTATGGGAACTGGTGAGAAAGGAAAAAACTCAATACCTAAAGTATGCGTTTTGTAACTGATATGTTGACGTTGGCATTTTGACTTTAAGAGCAGACCTTTTGGTTTTGCTCATGTATAGCAATGATACCTTGACAGGTGAAATACATCATGTTTCACAAAATGATATATCTTCCTGAATGAACGTTGTACAAGTAAGGAAAGTATTTGTATGCCTGAAATATTTCCAGAATGATTATCATGCATGTACAGTACAGTACCTTAGGGAATTTTGTTTGTAAATTATCAATGATACTATCTTTATGTAGCACAGAGATCTTGTGAAAGGCATAGTTTTATAAATAGTCTTTTGTAATAGGATAATGTATAGTTTGTCCTTGGGTTAAACATATATTTTATATTTTGTATTATTCAAATTACTTCAAATGCGTTGTGTTTTTTGTCTTTGATGCGCAAAAACCTCCTCGGGGATCAACACTATAGCCATGGCTGCCGGGTGGGGGGGAGGGGGGGGGGCGACGAGAAAAGCTTTTGTTAACCGTCAAGTATCCGCGGTAACACAGGATACGCGCCTGTCCGTCGTCGACAAGCATTACTTGCTCTTGGCGCCTAATTTGATTTACGCATTCTGGCTTCTTCCGTCAGATAAAATATGACTTAGCTGTGACTGCACCTAACCAAACTCCCCGAGTCCACTTACGCGTCTTAAGGATCAAGTTCGTTATGTTAAAATAAAAGTGTTATCTTCATAATTGCCATGTGTATTATGTATAGAGAGTCAATCCATCTGTATTCTTTTTAAAAAAAGAAAAAGTACCAACATTTAGATAACCATATTACTTGAACATCGGAAACGTTCTAATCCGACACGAAGTTGGATTAGACAAGTGTTGTTTTTAACATATAACTCTTACATATATCAGCCGCTCATTGCCATCGTGTTTTTTTTACAGCATTACCAACCTGGATAGTTTACTCATAAATGGTATATTTAAGATGACTATATCGATTTTCCTATCATGAATGTTCCCTTCCTTGATAGCAATATCGTTGCTTTGCCTACCGGCAGTGTTTCCAATCCGCAGTTGATTTGATGTTAATAGCCTTTCTAAAACAATTGTTCTTAATCGATGTTGAATGCTGATGGACAAAATTACAAAATTAACTTTCCAAAGATGCCAGTTGATGAAGAATACTGGCAATCTTATTGTTGGCATTATGACCTCGTTGGAAAATGTATTTTGATTTTGCTGCGTTTCGGTTTCGTTCACTTTACTGGTTTTAACTTAGACTGAAAACATGATTTAGTATTCTTTGTTTCTATTTGTTCAAGTGAATTCGTGTAAAACTTTTCCTATTTGAATATGAGTTAGTTTTATAAAAAGCGCTTTGCTCATTGAAAACAAAATTAGCAATTAAAACCATTTCACACCTTCTCTACGACCCCATATCATGTTTGAAAGTGTAACATACACCCCTGTTGCAAATGACGAAAAGTCCTCATCCAAATTCTATCTCTATTTATAATGTCCGATGTATTCTCCTTTTACATAATATTATATACATATAGCATTAATAACATTATCGTATTACTGAGTGAATTTCAAGACGTTATTCCCTTCTTTACATTTATTTTTTAACAGATAAACGGCGACACAAAGGACATAATCTGAACAAGACCGGCCTCCAGGTCTAGGGTAGTTGCCAAAGCTTGAACATCTATGTATTAAAACCTAAACAGGGTCTGTAAATTATCGTAAAAACATTGTCTATTTTAGGTCAGCCATCGTAAATGTGACTATTTTTTTGTATTAATATTAGTGCTATATGCTTTTGGGATAAATAAGACGAATTCCACCACGTTTGCAATGTAACGACACGTTTCATTGGTTAATAACAATTGGTTATTGGACAATAGACCAAGCGCGTGCGTGTATTGTTTTCCAACAAGCCTCCACCTTGACGTACCGGTACAAGCTGGTCTCGGGACTGATTTTATTGGTCGGGTGTAGCTGCCCGCATTTCATTTCATGAATTTTTGGAGATTTGCTAGCGGACAGACAAACAAACATTCTATTTAACTCTAGTACTACTGTCAAGCTCACGGTCAGGACGTTCAGCTGAACATACAGAGAAGGTGATTTTGCTGATTTGTTGCGTTAACGAGTAATGTCACTGGATAGGTCGATTTGTTTGATTACAATAAACATATGGGTAAAAACATGACGTCGTCTGTCGACCAAATGGCGTCTAGAACTCATAATCCTTCCCAAATATACCCAGGTAATAAATACAATATAGAACAACTGCCCACAGGATCCGAAAAGATAAATACGCGCACTTTATAGGCATCACGTGAAAAATATTAGCGCATGCATAAGAACACCCTTATTTAAATAGTTAGATTATCTAAGTCACCTTGCTTATTATATTCTTATGGACACTGAAAACAACACGAAAATATACTTTCATTGCACTTTACTTTGTAGAATAGATATAGTCAACTTATGTGTGTATGTCATGGTGGAATATATAACGAACATCTCTGTGCGAACATCCCTGTCCGTCGAGAAAGAATGTGTTAGCACCATAAAAAAACTAGCTAAACGACCTTGTTTGATACCATGACATGGCATGTATAAATGTTAATGATAATTACGAGTTGATTTCCGGACACAGTTCATATCCCTGTCTATTCACGGGTCAAACAGTGTCTTTATTTGTCACATTAAAGGTCGATTCGCCAAGCTAAACGGGCGAATCTCATAGCACTGACCCAATATTTCACTAGCGTAACATTTGCTTAATTTGTTTCAAACTTCTGGTTTAAATATAGTAATGATACGACTACCTTGCTAGTGTTCAACCTGAAGTCAATGGTGATAGAATAAAGATCGTTCGACAAAATATATGCAAATATAATCTAATATTCGACAGTGTATAGATGAGTAGGCTCAATGAAATTCCAGTTATCATTCACATAAAGTACTTCTAGTCGTAGAAGATGCGCTTAGTTATATATGTATTTACCCATCCCTACCTCGCAGTAATAGACAGTCAACACTAATCAATTGAAGTAAATCCGGATTACTCAAAGTCGCCGTGTCGCGATCACAGCCTGTCTCGTGGCCGTAATTGATACTGATATCATCAATCGTAGACCCTCCATCTTTCAAATAATTTATTTCCCAGTAAATGCGGGCTAAGACGAATAACAAATGATATAGTTAGATAGTTTTTCTAGACAGAGTTTAAAAGAATCAAATCAAGTTCAATTTTAAATGAGTTTGAAATCAATATCTTTTGTTTACTGTCCGCTTCAGGTTTTTAATTGTTAGTTGGTAGAATCGTATATCTTGTCTGTAAATACATTAGACAAGGATGGAGGATCCAGACATTACCGGGAGATGTTGCTAACACTATTAACAGGTAAGTAGGAATCGACTTGCTCAGTCGATTTTATAATGTATTGTTGTGAATTGCGACTTTAATAAGATGGTCTCTTCTATTTCCGATAACACTTTATAACACACCGAAATAAAAAATACAATAAATTATATATTCTTTGTGTTTATTTCTTTATAATCGAAATAAACTAATTTTGCATATTGGCAAACAAATTCATTATAAGAAATGGAATAGGAACAATTTCCTGACACTGTTAAAACTATTTTACTCTACAAATTATGTTCGGGAATGCAGTGTTAAGATGATATGTCCATTATAATCATATGTAATTGAAATGATATGGAGTGACTCTTGGAGAGGTTCTTTTTGAACGCAAATGATGGCATCACCTAAATGCAGATTGTTCAAACAATTTTTCCATTTAGTAACGAAATGTGTCTTTATTCTACCTGCCTTAGTTAAACGAAAATATTTTAAATACTGATGTTAAAATAAACTTATTATACACTTCAAGCGGAAGAAAGGACTGTGAAGAGTAATCCTTGGCAAATCATTTTTAAGGAAGTCAATTTAAGGAAATTTAGAGAAAAATAAATATCGTGGGTTTTTTTAAGATTAGTAGTGATATTTTTAGGAAACATTTAATGTATATTTTACAATGATATATTGCATTAATGTGTTGAAAGAAGCTGCCGAAATCAAGGAGAATGAAAAAAAAGAAAAACACTACTATTATGAATGCTGTAAAGATAATCATCCCGACGATTAGAAAACAGTGGTTTAACTAGGATACAAGAATAATGTTAACATAGAACGTGTAAAATGAAGATATTAAATAACGTCATATTTTTCGCTATTGGTGGCTAAGAGTTTGGAAGTTGTTTAGTCGAATATGGAAGACCATGCAAGTTGTTGTTTATAAAGAATATTGGTAATGTTGTTAGACGTTGATATTGTCAATACCTTATAACGAAACCTAACAATTCGCACCACTTTGCCTTCGTCAGGACCGGAAAACAACGCAATTTATAATGGATCGTGGTACACTATAATTAAATAACTACACAGGCCACATCCATCTTGATTCGAGTACGACCATCAGCAATGCACGTGCATTGTCAACTTACACTGGGCAGGGGACTAATGCCTGATGGAACAGCAAGCTACAAAAAGTCTTCTACAAATGTACAATCATAAGGATACGTGCGATCTTCACTGGAATTAAAATACCACTGTTATTAACGAATCCGGTATATACAAAATGATACCCGAATTGTTCTATCGTAGACTGCCTGATGAATACAACGTGCAACATTGGTCTTGGGAATTGTGTTATCGTGCGACAGGGGTCACTGATAATATACATTACTATCATCGTCTGTCCAGCATGTGCCAAAAGGTATACAGCATGTCCAGGCTACCTGGTAATTACGTTAGGGACCAGAGTGGTGTCCGCAGCTACACTGGACAAAACCACATGACAATCGGTAATGGATCATATCGCCTCTATCCTCGGAGTCCGCCACGCAAGCAAATTCGTTGGAAAATTCCTCCTGAGATTGGATCACCTTACCGTTAATTCTCGAAACGTGCTACAAATAAGCCTTGCAATTGTATACGGGCGTTAAAACAAGAAATCGTCAGTCATCACAACTGAGCAAAGCTTGATTCGTGTTCAGTGTTGACGTTTGGAAAATTATATTTAGAATGTTGTACATAAATGTATGGGTACAGCTTAATGGCCAAATCAGAAGATTCAGTGATGTTTATTATTTCGCACAGACATCGATAAAATGATACATGTCATGCAAGATAACCCATGTGCTGTCAGTAACGTTTGTTGAGGTGTAATATAAATGATTTAACGTCTTTCAATTTTTACTGATATTCATAACGAAGCAGCGTACACTCTACTTATAAACTAAAGTCTTATAACAAGCAATTCAATAGTCTTGCATCATTTGTAATGTCTATCACGTAGATATTATAGCACAGTCGAACATGTAGCTCTACAAAATCCTGTCTATGGTTCCGATAGATATGTGAACAGTTGTTCGCTGTTACTTCATTAGTTGTTGGCTGAAGACGACATAATACAAACATTAAACTTTAATTATGATACTTGGCAAAGTTCCTTATAAAATAGATGGCATGAGTTGCACTTGTCAAACATATTATTTAACACTTTATATCGATAGCAATTATGTTTCGGTAAATACATTTTAGTCAGTGGTTTGAGGTGCCTTATCCGGTTTTATCCTAATATTGTTTTAATATTACATAATATTAATTCAATGATATACACAATGTTATGTAAACTGTACATTTTGTCCGATAAATTAGATTTAACAACAAAAAACTGTGAACGCACAAACCACAAAACTCGATTCATTGAAATTCTTTTTACAGTTGCAATTGTAATTATACTTTGCAAATATGAATATTGTGTATTATGGTTAGAGTTTATTTTTTGCATTATTTGCCTTCCTTCTACTATAAAGGGGAAATTAGCAATTCGATGAACTGATTTATCATAAGATAGCCATAAAATGTCAGTAAAGCAATTGTCATTGAGCAAAGTACAAGCGCAACGGATACGATCAAGGTACATCTAAGAAAAGGTCTAGCGAAATAAAACTGCAGCGCAGTTTCACCAAGGTAAGAGCAGCAGTACAATTTGAAGTTTGAACTATTTGCAGATTTGTCTTTCAAAACATGTTTTTTGTCATGAACTTTCTTTCATTTTCATATGTAGAACGTATATCAATCGCATAGAAATGTTGAGGAAAACTGGAATCGCTAGATATAGTGTCAAAGCTGAGTCTATTCTTCATGTACACATGATTACTCTTACCAAATATGGTTCAGGATGAGAAAGGATATTTCATACTAATTGCAGAAATAGTTTGTCAATGATTTACATGCAAGACAAAAACTACAGCACAGCGAAACAAACATTCCTGTATTGAATGCCAGGAACACATCTGCTGTCTAGTTTCGTCGTGTTGTGACTGCCGTAACCAAGTATTCGTATAATGTATATTGAAATAATTTTAACTACTATGGGTATAATGTATAATTATTTTAACTACTATGGGTATAATGTATAATTATTTTAACTACTTTGGGTATAATGTTTAATAATTTAAACTACTTTGGGTATAATGTATAATTATTTTAACTACTATGGGTATAATGTATAATATTTTTAACTACTATGGGTATAATGTATAATAGTTTTAACTACTATGGGTATAATGTATAATTATTTTTAACTGCCATGGGCAAAACAAGTCACGTCCGAATGAACGTTATGTTTGCGAAACGCAATTTTGTCATAATGAGATTCTTTATGTGCAAAACAATGTACATACTTCAATATCGAATATTTCACTTATTATCCTCGTTAGGACGATTCAATTTATGCTATAAATTAACTTTAGTTTAGAAGAAATCGTATCTCTGTAAAAATGTACATTTTCAAAGTTGTTTATTTTTTGAAAAGATGTGATGGTTTTATGTAGAACGTATAAAGAGGAATTGTATGTGTTTTTGTTATGTGTTCTTGTGTGTGAGATGCTTGTCCAATCCTTCAACTTTAATTCCAGATATTTTGCATGTGCTGCGTCACGCATTGAATACGACCAGTTTCGAGCAGAATGTATTACATCTCATTCGTATTCGAGTGATTGAAGATACCACACACATTCTTTTGCACAGCTTCATATAATCATTCACATTAATATACAAAGATATATGAAAAGTGAAAAAATTAAACTTTTCTGAATTTTTAACTTTTCGTATCTCTACCAGACAATGAGAACATGTTACATTTTAGTATATATGTATAAAGATATGCTAAAGGACACTGAATAGAGAAAAACACATACCACCCCAGTTGACGTCTTCTGTTGCAAACAACGTCTGATTCCGTGTTTTGGCCAACAAGAAACGTTTTTAATTATATTTTTAATATAGTGAAAACTAGATGATGTTTTCAATGACGTCGCTTGTCTTTGTGACCATGTCACATTATTTACGCCAGTTACAAAATAAATGGTTTAAACACATGTACAGAATCGGTGTTTGAGCATGATAACTGTTAAGACAACATGGGAAAATGTCTTTAGGAAGTGTTAGCGTTTTCTGTTTCTTCTATGTCAAGTCTAAGTCATATCATATTTCAAAGATGTAACTGGTATAGAGACAACGAACACACAAAACGCAAATAAACATCATAAAAAAGTCGATTACTTGTTTTACGGCACACATATAGTTTTTCTCTTAATTGTTTTACCATAAAACTTGTCCATAGTCTACAGCACCCTACATCTCTTTAACCCCTGTTTTGTTAGTTTGTCGTCGGCATTTAGCACATAGCATTGTAATTTTATACTGAGACATGTACATTCTATGGGTTGAGGAAGCAGGGATATGAACCTCAAGAAAGGGAAATGGAAATTTCGAAATAGGAAAAATTGAAAACATTACGTTTACATTGTATCATACAAATGTGTTGTAAACCATCTCTGTTTGTCATTAAAATGAGTTTAGTAAGATGTCTTTGTTAGTTTTTCTTAAATAGAATGAATATTAATACAAACTTTGATTATTTCATCACCAAAGTATATTTTTTTTCACTTACAAAAATAGCTTTTGCTTTAACTATTAAAGTTATTGGACTTCTCGAACATATGACTTTCTATTTATTTAGTGATTTTTCGTGTCAATACGTTTACGGTCATCCTATTTCCAAATATTCATTTGATGCTATTACTTCTCGATTCTCTCAGTTCTATCTACTTCAAACCCTGGACAAATATGTTTGTTCATATCCTGATTTATAAATATCCTTACTGTATAGATGGGTATTTGTACAAGCAGCCAGCCAGCCTATGTAGAGTACAAATGTCTGCCATCTTTATGACTTGACCGTTACTAATAGACTAGCATTAGATGACCGTAAAGAAGCCGTATATTGTAATGGTTATCGCGAAACCTCTCTAAAGCTTGGATGATAAACACAATAAAACATGTGCTGCCATGTCAACGTCCTCGTGATTTTTGCTCCCTTGCCCTAATTTCCAGGATCTTTATCTAGGAATTATAGACAGAGATTTTCATACCGTGGATGTTACATTGAAAACAGTAAATTATATATACGATAATTACAATGAATATCTAAAATAGTACATTCATTGTATATAACCTGGTTATTGTAATTACTGAATGATGATTGAATAATTCATGTGAAATATTCGGAATTATTTATTGAATTAAAGTAAACCGTTAGTCATTACGGTGAGAAATATTTAAACTGATTTTCTTGCTTTTGAAAAAGAACACTTTCTCTGAATTACCCAATGAAAATATGGAATACAAATAACAATAATTACAAAATATTATTGGAATAAGTTGAAATATAGATGCTTGGCATTGGTCTTGATTTTCACGTCATAGAAGTCTGCCATAATAACAGTTCCTCCTTCCCAATAGTGACGGATGTCGATGTTCTGAACCAGCCCCACTGTTACACGGCTATTTTCTTCATTTTATAATCTAAAAATGCATTAACAGAATATTAAATGGTTAACAGGGGCACTTAGATAAAAATAAAGTATTCTGCCAATCTCGTGAAATATCTATATTGTATTCAACAGCAAATCATTAGATATCATTCAAATATGTTAATTAACGTTGTCAATTGGTAATTCATGAATCTCCTGGTTCATAATAGCGTTGTTGATTTTACATCAACCATAACGTCTGCAGGATAGACGCATACAAAAACCAATATTATACGAGTTACAATCACAACATTAAAACATGTGTTGTGCTCAGTCTTCAAAACACTTTTTTCTGACGACATCAACATGACTTGTTGATGTGCCTTTGATCAGTGAACTGGATGTTGTGTTTGTAAAGAAAACAATAGATGACAGTCTGGTGTTTTATGTGGCATCCCACTTTTATACCGTGTTTATTTTACACAGTTCGATATTCCACAGCCGCGGAAAGCTCTTCCTCCGATTATAAAGATCACTCGAGTCGATAAAAACACTCACATATCACGCTGCTAGTGACGATTGGTAGTGACCGGGGCTGACATCAACTAATTTCAGCATTTTTCTTGAACCGTTTCCCTGAATTGAAATTTAATGGCAAGACGGGGTTGGTGCTGAGCGTCTGTAATTGAAATAGCGGTAACTAATGAAGACTTTATTGAACGCTATAGGAAAGGGACAATCAATCCACGACATTATGTGTAATGCCTTCTTACGGCAAATTAGATTTAAATTACATTTATACGTCTAATATAAATCTGATCACATTGGATATGAATTTGCGAAAATGAAGCAAAAGCTTGATGAAATATTAATCTATTATACTGAGGATATTTCCTTCATTTATCGGGACCGAACGCAAACTCTTGCCTAAACCTTATAATCAATCTGTAATTCTGTTTACGATTGTGTACTAATTTAGTAGAGCACTCCATTCATGTATTAGCAACTCTCTTCCCTGTCCTACAGCACATATTGAACTTACTTATCTCACATAGGTCATTTGGATACCAAGTGGATGCGGCTAAATTCACGACGTCCATTTGCTCGTATGTTCTGTTGTTCGACGAGTTATCCGGCGATCCACGACTGCGCGCCCAAAATAGTAATAAATAAATTACATTTCATCAGTGAAATAATAGATTTTTCAATCAGCTTTGACTAAAATCATCCACACATCGGTCAGATATTAGAGGTTAAATATGTCACGGTATAAAGAACTCACTTTTATCACTAAACAAGAAGCATGGTACTGTTTCCTCAATGGATTCAAAGAGATTTTGTGGTTGTTTTGATACATCTTTGCCGTATTTCTGACCTACCCGCATATCGTCCCCTCTTGGACCATTTATTGCCATATTGCATAAATTTGCCACACTGCCTTTGTGATAGGTAATATAATTCACAAGATGCTGTGTGTAGTCCTCTCTCAATATTCTTCACTGTAAAGCCATCAATCAAACTTGAACCACACAAACAAAATCAAAAACAAACAAAAATGGTTGGCATTTTACGTCATTTAGGTATCTGCTTGTCCGCTACTTTTAAATAAATTCCTATGTATTTTTTTTTAACCTAATGAGCAAATCAATGCCTCGGTCATAAATCATTTTCCCCTTAATTCCAGAGTAATACCAGCTGATGGACACATTAAATATAAAATGGCTTTTAATCCTTTCTACTGATGTTTTACTCTCAGTTTACGACTTAATCCGAATCTGAAAGACGAGTACATGAAAACCTTGCCTGTATGCCTACCTTATTACAATGTAGGAGTTCCGTCCTCAACACTGGTTTATGGGTGTTGTGATATCGGGTTATCGAAGCTAATCAGTAACACCTATAGGGCAGCGGAGGTTATCAACGCGAATCTCGTGTTCGTGACTTATTTGGCTTTTGGCATATTCTCAGTTTATTGTTATTTCTTTTCATCCAGCAGAATGTGAAAAAAACGTTTTATTAAACAAAATATTGATTCCATTTCGCTTTTAAGCATAGAATAATTATCCTTAGCTAGCCATGCCTTGCGTTAACATTTACATTGTTCTCGTCTTAATTCCGGAGCGCGTGTCATGAACGTGTCTTCTGTCAATATCACGAGGTGCGTATGTTTCCTGATTCGAAAATGTCGTATAGTGGGTGATTTGTCCGGGTTGAATATTTAATGGATTCTAGCGCCAATGTATAATGTATTAGTATGATAGTGGTAAGTTAAGTGTGGAAACTTGTAAGTGTAACAATACAACACCTCTTACATCCTTGAATCGACAGGAGACTCGGTGACGTCTACCACGTAATGGCAGACATGGTGGGGTTTTTTTTCTTCCGATGCACCTGGTCAGTAATGGTGTCAGGATTGTGTTACAGTGCGTGTATATCTGCACGCTATTCTATCAAATCTATCTCTTGCAAATGATATGAGAACAATGCATCGTGGTGAATCGAACATTACCAACACAGTAAATCCATTCAATTTAATAAAATCACTTATATCTATATTATACATTGCATGCACTGATTCTTGTTAAATTTGTGAAATGTTCTCAATATTCCTTTTAAAGATGGACGTAAGTCTTGGCTATTGTTCTCAGAATTAAGTACAGTAAATATAATGACGTACTTTCTTTTAGTTTTATTTCCGTAGTCTTCGTCAAAAGATAAATTTAATCAATTTTATTATTCATCTACATCTATATTGTAAGTAATCTCTTTGTGGAATTGTTATTTGCTTTCATTTGAATAAGAACGCTTCGCTTACTTCTCAATAATAGATATATCTATATATGAAAGCCTCTACTGGTCTATAAACGATTTTTTATATACCTATATACTGGTCTTAACAATAGATATCACTAGGTACCCTCTACTGCTCTGTAAATGGGAGACTTATATAGCAGTCTCCTGGTCTGTAGAACAAAGATCTCTATATAAACCAATCTCTTATATCTCCTGGTCAGTAAAGGATATCTCTTTATATAGCAGTCTCTTGGTCTGTAGAATGGAGATCTCTATATAAACCACTCTTTTAGATCTCCTGGTCAGTAAAGGATATCTCTTTATATAGCAGTCTCCTGGTCTGTACAATAGAGATCTCTACATAAACCACTCTTTTAGATCTCCTGGTCAGTAAAGGATATCTCTTTATATAGCAGTCTCTTGGTCTGTAGAATGGAGATCTCTATAAAAACCAATCCTTTAGATCTCCTGGTCAGTAAAGGATATCTGTTTATATAGCAGTATCCTGGTCTGTAGAATAGAGATCTCTATATAAATCGATCTTTTAGATCTCCTGGTCAGTAAAGGATATCTGTTTATATAGCAGTCTCTTGGTCTGTAGAATAGATATCTCTATATAAACCGATCTTTTAGATCCCCTTGTCAGTAAAGGATATCTCTTTATATAGAAGTATCCTGGTCTGTAGAATAGATCTCTATATAAACCGATCTTTTAGATCTCCTGGTCAGTAAAGGATATCTCTTTAAATAGAAGTATCCTGGTCTGTAGAATAGAGATCTCTATATAAACCAATCTTTTAGATCTCCTGGTCAGTAAAGGATATTTCTTTATATAGCAGTCTCCTAGTCTGTAGAATAGAGATCTGTATATAAACCGATCCTTTAGATCTCCTGGTCAGTAAAGGATATCTGTTTATATAGCAGTATCCTGGTCTGTAGAATAGAGATCTCTATATAAATCGATCTTTTAGATCTCCTGGTCAGTAAAGGATATCTCTTTATATAGAAGTATCCTGGTCTGTAGAATAGAGATCTCTATATAAACCAATCTTTTAGATCTCCTGGTCAGTAAAGGATATCTCTTTATATAGCAGTCTCCTAGTCTGTAGAATAGAGATCTCTATATAAACCACTCTTTTAGATCTCCTGGTCAGTAAAGGATATCTCTTTATAAAGCAGTCTCCTGGTCTGTAGAATAGAGATCTCTATATAAACCACTCTCTTATATCTCCTGGTTAGTAAAGGATATCTCTTTATATAGCAGTTTCCTGGTCTGTAGAATAGAGATCTCTATATCAACCGATCTTTTAGATCTCCTGGTCAGTAAAGGATATCTCTTTATATAGCAGTATCCTGGTCTATAGAATAGAGATCTCTATATAAACCAATCTTTTAGATCTCCTGGTCAGTAAATGATATCTCTTTATATAGCAGTCTCCTGGTCTGTAGAATAGAGATCTCTTTATAAACCACTCTTTTAGATCTCCTGGTCAGGAAAGGAATTCTCTTTATATAGAAGTATCCTGGTCTGTAGAATAGAGATCTCTATATAAACCACTCTTTTAAATCTTCTGGTCAGTAAAGGATATCTCTTTATATAGAAGTATCCTGGTCTGTAGAATAGAGATCTCTATATAAATCACTCTTTTTGATCACCTGGTCAGTAAATGATATCTCTTTATATAGCAGTCTCCTGGTCTGTAGAATAGAGATCTCTTTATAAACCACTCTTTTAGATATCCTGGTCAGGAAAGGAATTCTCTTTATATAGCAGTGTCCTGGTCTGTAGAATAGAGATCTCTATATTAACCAATCTTTTAGATCTCCTGGTCAGTAAAGGATATCTCTTTATATAGCAGTCTCCTGGTCTGTAGAATAGAGATCTCTATATAAACCAATCTTTTAGATCTCCTGGTCAGTAAAGGATATATCTTTATATAGCAGTCTCCTAGTCTGTAGAATGGAGATATCTATACAGACGTCCCCTCTGTATCTCCTTGTCTGTAGGAGGGATATTGCTTTAAATAGCGGCCGTAGAAAGGAAATGTCTTTATAGATCAGTCTATTTGTCTTTAGATGAGAAATATATAGCCGACTCCTGGTCTCTAGAAGGGCAATTTCTTTATAAAGCAGTATATAGATTTCTATATACGCGTGTCGTCTACAGGTTTTTAATAGGGACGTTTAGATACCTGTTTACTGGTCTGTAAAAGATAAATATCTATATGGTCATCTACTGGTTTGCAAACATCATCATTTGAACGTAGTGTGTGTTTGTACAAAAATATTTGTCCCTCAACAGACAGATCTCACATGTGGAAGCAACTCGTTAACAAATCTTTAAAAATAAATCATCCTTAATCCTTGCGTTCTTATCCGCTTCAAAACCAGCTTGCTTCGTAATAGCCAATAAGCTGCAATATTCCATAAAGATGAGTGTTTGGAATCCGTGATAGTAATACCAGAGTTTTGTGGAACGGAAATAACGAACATTTTTCTTGTGGATTGCTCTCAAAACATGCGTGCAAGGGGCTGATAAACAGGGTTACGTGTCCTTAAAACCAGTGAATAAGATGAGCAATCGGCTATAATTAAAAATAAAGATTTGATAAATGTTTGGGCAATCGATTTTTCTATTCAGTCATTCACCATAATGATCTGTTATCAACATCTTCAAAAAACAGCCAAATGTAGGTTTGAGCTTCAGTACAAACGTGGACAACAAACCAGAAATACACAGTCTAACTCAAATACCACAGTACGAGAAGCGCATTCAGAGTAAACGCTATCACAGAAAGCCCTTTAAACACGGGAACTCGAGTTTTGGGGGGGGGGGGGGTTCTTGTTCATTATTTCTGAGGTTTACTACTTCAAAATAGCTAAGGTCACATTATGACCACAGAGCCTGGTGTCCATCAACAAGGTGCTTCTCAATGCTACAATACACCAAGCATATGGGAGTATGACACAACACAAGGTCGGCTAAGTGGGAGTATGACACCACAAGGTCGGGTAATTGGGAGTATGACAAACCACAAGGTCGGGTAATTGGGAGTATGACTCACCACAATGTCGGGTAATTGGGAGTATGACAAACCACAAGGTCGTGTAATTGGGAGTATGACACCACAAGGTCGGGTAATTGGGAGTACGACTCACCACACGGTCGGGTAATTGGGAGTATGACACCACAGGGTCGGGTAATTGGGAGTATGACTCACCACAAGGTCCGCTAATTGGGAGTATGACACCACAAGGTCGGGTAATTGGGAGTATGACAAACCACAAGGTCGGGTAATTGGGAGTATGACTCACCACAATGTCGGGTAATTGGGAGTACGACACACCACACGGTCGGGTAATTGGGAGTATGACACCACAAGGTCTGGTAATTGGGAGAACGACACACCACACGGTCGGGTATTGGGAGTACGACACACCACAAGGTCGGGTAATTGGGAGTACGACACCACTAGTTCGGGTAATTGGGTGTACGACACACCACAAGGTCGGGTAATTGGAAGGACGACACACCACAAGATCGTGTAATTGAAACATTGGAATACAGCAGATATTGCCTAGACTCCAGAACGCATGTGTACATGTAGGGTTATACAGCAGACCATGTCGAGATCACGAAAAAAGTATGTGTACTAGTATATAGCAGATTGTGTCTAGTTCCCTAAACGTGCGTACTAGAATATAGCAGATCTTGTCTACCTCCCTAAACTTGTGCACTAGAATATAGCAAATCGTGTCCAGTTCCCTAAACTTGTATACTAGAACATAGCAGATTTTGTCTAGCTCCCTAAACTTGGATACTAGAACATAGCAGATCTTGTCTAGCTCCCTAAACGTGCGTACTGGAATATAGCAGATCTTGTCTAGCTCCCTAAACTTGTGTACTAGCACATAACAGATCTTGTCTAGCTACCTAAACTCGTGTACTAGAACATAGCAGATCTTGTCAAGCTCCCGAAACTCGTGTACTAGAACATAGCAGATCTTGTCTAGCTCCCTAAATGTGCGTACTAGTATATAGCAGATCTTGTCTAGCTCCCTAAACTCGGGTACTAGAACATAGCAGATCTTGTCTAGCTCCCTAAATGTGCGTACTAGTATATAGCAGATCTTGTCTAGCTCCCTAAACTTGCGTACTGGAATATAGCAGATCTTGTCTAGCTCCCTAAACTCGTGTACTAGAACATAACAGATCTTGTCTAGCTCCCTAAACGTGCGTACTAGTATATAGAAGATCTTGTCTAGCTCCCTAAACTCGTGTACTAGAACATAGCAGATTTTGTCAAGCTCCCTAAACTCGTGTACTAGAACATAGCAGATCTTGTCTAGCTTCCTAAACTCGTGTACTAGAACATAACAGATCTTGTCTAGCTCCCTAAACGTGCGTACTAGTATATAGCAGATCTTTTCTAGCTCCCTAAACACGTGTTCTAGAACATAGCAGATCTTGTCTAGCTCCCTAAATGTGCGTACTAGTATATAGCAGATCTTGTCTAGCTCCTTAAACTCGTGTACTAGAACATAACAGATCTTATCTAGCTCCCTAAACTCGTGTACTAGAACATAGCAGATCTTGTCTAGCTCCCTAAACGTGCGTACTAGTATATAGCAGATCTTATCTAGCTCCCTAAACTTGTGCACTAGAATATAGCAAATCGTGTCCAGTTCCCTAAACTTGTATACTAGAACATAGCAGATCTTGTCTAGCTCACTAAACTCGTGTACTATAACATAGCAGATCTTGTCTATCTCCCAAAACGTACGCACTAGTATATAGCAGATCGTATATAGCTCCCTAACCGTGCGTACTAGTATATAGCATATCTTATCTAGCTCCCTAAACTCGTGTACTAGAACATAGCAGATCCTGTCTAGCTCCCTACCCTCGTGTACTAGAACATAGCAGATCTTGTCTAGCTCCCTTAACGTGCGTACTAGTATATAGCAGATCTTATCTAGCTCCCTAAACTCGTGTACTAGAACATAGCAGATCTTGTCTAGCTCACTAAACTCGTGTACTATAACATAGCAGATCTTGTCTAGCTCCCAAAACGTACGCACTAGTATATAGCAGATCGTATATAGCTCCCTAACCGTGCGTACTAGTATATAGCAGATCTTATCTAGCTCCCTAAACTCGTGTACTAGAACATAGCAGATCTTATCTAGCTCCCTAAACGTGCGTTCTAGTATATAGCAGATCTTGTCTAGCTCCCTAAACTCGTGTACTAGAACATAGCAGATTTTGTCTAGCTCCCTAAACTCGTGTGTACTAGAACATAGCAGATCTTGTCTAGCTCCATAAACTCGTGTACTAGTATATAGCAGATCTTGTCTCCCCAATGTTTAAGATGAGTTCGACGATTAACAAATGTTTTTGTGTATATATAAATTGATTAAATATACATTTTAAATTAATTCAACGGTTGCGCACATAGAGTACAATTCGCCGTAGTCGTATACGTGGTTCATAGCTGTGTACCTACGAATTGTTGTCAATGGCGTATCCTAGTTAACACATTAGAGGTCGTTAATGAAGTAGAAGACAGATATCCTTCCGCAACACCTGGTCCCATTCAATTTGTACATTTCCATGTGAATTTCTTGTAAAATATGAAATATGTGAAATATACTATTCTTTTTGTGATATGGATGTCAACGTTTTGATAATGCTTATTAGTGTGTTATGTTAGTTTTCCGTTCTATTTCCCCTGATATCTAATTGAGGAAGTGCAATTACTTTTCGGAACACCTGGGGTTTTTTCCTTGTTCTTATTTAATGGTCTCCATTTTAATGTCTGTTTGTCCATATCTGCCATCTTTTTATCGATTTTTAACTCGAATTCCGGTTTTCTTAACACGTGGGTATTCCCTTGTTGCTTTTGTATACATGGCCATTTTTGTCAACACAGAACACCTTTACTTTGATATAGATCATTTTTTTGTCTACGAAAGCAAATAATAGTTCAATCAAACAATGTCCCCCTTTTGATACTATCAGAGTAGCTGTTTCCATCTGTCCCAGTCAATATAAATGATATTAAACACAAAGACACAAAGAACGCAGTCAAGCGTAAAATGATAATACAAATGTGTTTGCAAGATTTCGCATTGGATTTTTCTGCAAATTTCACTTCTACCGAGTGTTCTGATAGTGATGTCCATCAGGAAAACATACACACAAAAAAGAGCTCAAAATTTAAATCGCAAATAGTTTCTTCAATAAAAAGAATACTCGATATCTTCATCTAATGAATAAGGTGAATATGTTAAAATTCAAAGTAATACAAAAAGTGTGGATGAATGTTTATATTTTGTCAAAGGTGGTGGTCGGGTGGTGGTCGGGTGGTGCAGTGGATCTCCAAGGCGGCCGGGGTTCGATTCCTGGATCGGACGTGAAAAGGTATGGGGTCCCTTGCTCGACCACGTGGGTTTTGTCCGGGTACTCTGGGTTTTTCCCACACTAAGACCCCCTGAACGCTAACATCCGGACCATCAAGAGTGATTAATATAAGTTGAAATAACTTGTTTCATAACTGTTGTAAAATAAATAAAGTTTATATTTTGTCAGCTGGAACACTTCAGAGACCCTCTCTACACTTTCTATTTGTAAGCGTTTCCCTAGGTACCCATTTTGACTTGACCATAGCCGTCGCCAAGACGTGATATCTATACAAACAAACACTACAAATAGCTGTTCTGCTACGAATAAATTTGATATAACTGGGTTTTTTTAATTTTTACTACCAATATAAAGTTACACCTTTGTAATGTATTCATGTTTGTTTGTATTCAATTTCCAGTACAATTTCCATTATAGAAACATAGTCCCCGTCACCCGAGGGTAAAACATATAGGACAAGGTAAAATATCTACAAACTCCCAATTAAATAAAGTAAGGTCAATTGATGTCATCACAACTATGTTTGAATATAATTATATCATACGAGATTTTATGAAGTAAGTTCACGTTTTATAATTTAAAATATTAATTTTGGTCAAGCCTTGAAGACATCACAGTATCAATATATATCAAAGCAAAACTAAAGCACTTGACAAGGAATAATACCAGTCCCCATAAGCTCTTCACTATAAATTCAACTTCAAATGAAATAAAAAGTTTCACATGAGATGAACACAGTGTGTTTCCAAAGGAATACAAAGTGTCTCCTTGAGAATATAGTGACCGAAATTAACCACGAGAACATCAACCAGAAATTCAATTACCCTCATGGTATCATCGTCAGTATATATCAACAAGATCTAAACCACACATCATCAAGCCTCTGGTGAGTTCCATAATTCTCATAAGAAATGAGAGCTAATCTGGTATCCATGTCACCCACTGATCGGAGTTAGTTTTATTGTTATTATTGTGAACAATGTGAGCTCCGGGGTCATGTTCGATGCCTGACATTGCGTCTTCTTGGCTTTATGAAAATTGTCACATTATTTGATTATCTGAAAATCTGTGTGCCTTCATTTCATTATCATTTTACGACGTTTCAATAAGTCATATTACGTGATTTCTCTTGCGAAATATATGACATTGGTGAATTCACTGAACAACATATGGTACATTTGTACACATTGGTTGATAAGTATTTGTAATAAAGGTTAAATGTAGTGTGTGTTTAATGGTAAAATGTATATAACTAGGGTTTGAAGAAGTTGTCAAATAAAAACAACCTGATCTAGCAATATTCGTCCCTATCTTTTATTCTTCGAAACTCTCTTCTCATCATAAAAAATCGACTGTGGAGTATCAGGAATATAAAGTATTGCTTATCTCACAAGGAAGACGTTGTAAGCTATGTAGCGGAAATACTCTAAAGGGCCATTATCGGGAATTAGCCCGTCTCACCGAACGCATAAAGTCATCACACTCTCAATCATTGCACTGTCTAACGTTCAGCCGAGCTTGTTGATAGACACCCCGTAATTACATATTGGCACTTTCGTTGTGTGCTTTCAGCAGAAAACCTCTATCCCGTGTAAGGTAGCGTTGAATCGTCAAAGATATAGTAGATAGCACAGCTCCAGTCTTCGTTGGTTTCTTTTATATTTCTTAGTTTTATATTTGTTTATTTTGGGAAAAGGGGGTAGGGGGCGGGGGTATACTATTCTAGTGTTTTACTTAAGACATCATTGTTGGTCACACACAATGTGTAGTACTGTTAACACCATGACATGGACTAGACACCCGCTCTATGCTGACTGACTGATGTTGGGTTGACCGATATAATCGTTTCTACTGCCCAATGTAAAAAAATCATGAATTTATGTACGCTAAGAGTCACTTTAAACCTGAGCAGTATCGTTATTTACTATATTAAAGGCATTTAATGCATGATATCACATTCCCATTTAATATCAGTTAACGTAAAACAAAATAACAATTTGTATACTACAATTAATCTTAACTCAAATCAATAAAACTAAAGCAAATGTATATAGAAAAAAGAAAGATTTACATGAAAACTCTTGAACTCTTGAAAAGGTACATTGAGATTAGAACTATGGGTTTCGAAAGGGTAAGCTTTTTCTTGCCCTTTCATCTCCCTAAACCTTTTGTGGTAAAGTTCTTCAATACCGAATCAATTACGTCCTGTAAACAAAATAGTTTTGGGAAGAAGAAATATTGATGTCAAGAAAAGGAAGGTTCGATCATGTCAGCGATTGATATGAAAAGTTTGTAATACCCATAATTTCAAATTCAGGATGATCATGTCCTGGTACTTATAGACAGCACATTGTCGATATATCTGAAAACCTTTAAGGACTAGACAAGGTTTATGTTACCGATATCCTGACAAGCACTTCACTAAATTCAGTCTCAAATAAAATCAAGGACAAGTATGTCAGGTGAAAGAAACCTCAAAGTCCTATGTTAAATCTGGTTTCGATTTTTTTTGTGGATGTGCAATAATCATTATAACTAGAAATTGTTGGCTAACAATTTGATGGGCTTTTCACCATTAGAACTGACTTGGTCTTTCACCACAAACCTATTTTAAACCTCCTAAGACCTACAACCCATCTTTCCACTATAATTCTGCCTCACAAATATTACTCGTTGCTTCTTGGTAACATAGAAAAAGATTGTTTAATCCGCTTTTTGTGTGGGTCTAAATATAAATCAAAGTACTGAGAGTCCTCAGAGAACGGCAAGATCGCACAAAAATGAAAACAGGTTTCGATTTTCACTTTTGAAAACATATTTAGAGTAGGTCAAGGTCGTTCTTTGCAAAATTCTTTAAAGCCCTTCATTCAAGCATGCTTCTTGCCAAATATCGTTACATTGAGAATATTGGTTATTCAAAAAAAGTGGTTCGAATATTTTTACATATATGACCTCTATGACATTGAAAGTCAATCGAGGTCAATCATTTTTGCAAACTTGATAGCCAATTACCGAACCATGTTATGTAACAAATATAAAGACTCTAGACCTTGTAGAACTTTGGAAGAAGTTTTTTGAAGTTGTTACCCTGAAATAGCACATATGAAATTTGACCCCTAAATAACTCAAAATATTTGCGCATTTGTGTTGTCCACGTTATACATGAATATTGTGTGAATATATCGGAAAAAAAAATGAAAAATTCTTGATTAAAGAAATTTTATTAATTTATTAAACATTTGACCTTTGGGACCTTGATGGTTGATCAAGGTCAACCATTTTTTCAAACCTGATAACATCTCAGAAAATTTGATATCAAATATCAAGACTTTTGACCTTTTTGGAACTTAAGAAGAAGATTTTTAAAGTTTGTTACCCAATATAGTCAATTTGAACTTTGGCCCCTACCGAAAACCGGATGTTGACATTTTACTCAAAAACGTTTCATGAGAAATATTATTTATTTGTTATTCTGCACAATATATATAAAGATGAATTACATACATTCATCCGTTATGTAAATGATGTATTGCAATTAGAGAAAATATCGGATATGACGTCATGGCGGTCATTTTGCTTTTTCGATGAAGTTGAAAATGTTACCAAATGTAAGAGGACATCTGAAGAAACCTGTTCCATTACAACTTTACCAAATATTTGTCATGATATTGGAGACCAACAAATTTTAACATATTTTCGGCATTTTTAAATTATCAGAGGAAATATTCAAAATGGCGTACAACGTTTACGGTAAATGTCACAGAAAAACTAATGACATTAAAATGCATCGGAATGACATTCTGCATCGATCTGTAAAATGTTTTTTCCAAAAAAAAATGAAAAACTGAAAAAAAAAGAAAAAAAAAGAGACCTTTGACCCAAAGGCGAGCTGTTTTATTTGACCTTTTCTGTAATAACATATAATGGAAGAAAGTAAGCCCTGAAGATTATCTACATATAATATGAGGTATGACGTCATTGCGGCCATATTGGATTTTTGACCTATTTGGAAATGTTGCAATGACACCTTTAGACATAGACCTACAACAAAACAACCGGATTATACACCTATTTTTTACCAATAAAAAAATAGCGACTCCACAAAATATAGCAGAAGAACAAGAAGAATAAGAAGAAGGCTAAGAAACATAACAAAAACAATAGGTCTTTTCACCACGTGGTGAAAGACCCTAATGATAATAATAATTCGAGGTTCTTATATACCGCTTTATCACAACCTAGTTTGTAGGTCGTCTCAAAGCGGTTCACAAATTATTATCCGTGGTTAAAGGGCCTTTGAAACCAGCCAATATCTTTCTCAACTCCCTCGGGAGTATACAGCCGACATTCAACAATTCTAGCACTGCCCAACCACGTACTCATTTACAGCTGAGTAGACTGGCGGAGTAACGTATCTTGCTCATAGATACAACACAGTGCCGTGCCGTGACTCGAACCCGCAACCCTTCGGTCACGAGCCAGGCGTCCTACCACTATACTATCGTGCCTCCAATGTCACAATAGGTCTGTAGCCGTATTTTGTTGATAATAATAATGATAGTTTGAAGTCTGAGTAATGATTTGGTTGCAAAGCCAGCGACAAAACGCTGTTTATAAGTATCTTTGTGAAGTTTTGAAATCCAATACAAACGAGGCAGGTCCGTATCTTATTTTAAACCAGTGTTCAGAAAGAATGTAATGCAGAAGCATTGTTGGCCACTTTTCGTCTTCAAAATTACATTTTGATTAGTATAACTAATAATGAAATAACGGCATTGTATACGTATAAAAATTAAATAGATAAGAAAAGCATACAGTGAATGCGGTACTAATATGGACGTGGTATATTTACTGATGTTAATTCACATACACTCATAAATTTCTTTTCTTCATTTTTTTCATTTTCCAAAAAACTTTTTTTACATAACGGGTGATTAGAAATAAAACAACTTGCATTTAGAACATCAAAGCTCCAACGGGTCCAAACTCCATAGGGTCAATACTTTATTAGCGAGACTCTCACTGATCCGACACGACCTAAAGGACCTGTCACACACTACCGATGTAACTCGCCGGGACTAACCCGAAGCAAAAAAATAACAATGGCGAAAAATTCGGCAGAACTCCGGCGATACCGACGTAATACCGGCGTTCCCGCTGTGATACCGTTGTTTTACCGACGTAAGAGCCGATGTGCTACCGAATACCACTTTTCTGACACCTCAGTGTTACCGAGGTGCCTCCGTTGTTCTATCGCGATCGATGTGCCACCGTTGACCAGAGCTATTGCGGAGTGATACCGTTGTGCTGCCAAAGTCACGGTAGTGCATCGTTAGTACATCGGCGAGGCATCAGTACTACATCGGTGGTATTCGGTAGAACTACGGTATCACATCGGTACCAGTACGGTACATATTGAGGGAGCCGCCGATCCATTACGGGGTGCTACCGGTGCTCTACCGACATTAACGAAGCCATATCGGAGTACTGTCGTTGTAGTCCCGTTGCTCGCTCCGACAGCGCAACGGCGGAAATGTTTGAGCATGTTCACAAATTCCTACCGTCGCCTGCCGTTGTTCAATTTTTCGCCGATGCTCAGACCTAAACGATGTGATACCGTTGCGCTGCCGTACTAGTACCGATCCCCGTAAATCGCCAAATGTGTGCTCCGGTATAGCTCCGGCGACCCAAACCGGCTAGGTGTGATAGGACCCTAATGCGTTACAGACGGTATCTTTACAGTGGATATACAATTGTAACACTAAACACAGCATAAGTAAACTTAATAAAGTAAAATAATTAATATCTCCAAGACCAGCTTCGTGTATCAAAAGGAATACTACTGATTGACGTTACGGTCAATATGTGAAAAGTTCCGGTCTCTAATAATACAAATCTATATCCTACTCTAGTTTGCTATTATAACTGTTATTTAGTTACGTTACCTTTATTTAAATATAATTTTTAATTCCTACTAAAACACTGGAAAGCGTCGCCTAAGATTTTAAAGTCATGGCAGTGAACATATGATATACATGTAACACATTGTAGCTATCCATTTGATTACCTTATATGTCTTGAAATGGTTTTACTGACAGGACACATAACTTTGTATTG
Organism: Mizuhopecten yessoensis; assembly: GCF_002113885.1. NCBI lineage: Eukaryota > Metazoa > Mollusca > Bivalvia > Pectinida > Pectinidae > Mizuhopecten > Mizuhopecten yessoensis. Next base: position 197,014 of record NW_018408920.1, read on the forward strand.
TTGCATTGCATGTAAATACTCGTTTGTGTCACGTTGTTTCCCGAAGGAAGAGAAACTAGTTTGTACCATTAAAACATCTATAAATGTTCCCTGAGTAATTCGGGTTAATTGAGCAAGGAAAAATGTTGCTCGGAATCAAATTCGATATAGTATTGTCAAAGGATTTCCTTAAATGTCAAGGATATAAAACACGTGACGCGGGGAGCGTCTCGTTACACATCTCCTTCCTCGTAGACTATGGCTTTACACAGATACCAGCTGGGTCACACAAATCGTTCATGTCTTAAGTGGTCTTTCCCGTTTTACGATTTTTAATTTACGTTTATATAGCATGTGATGATTTAAACCAAGAAAGAAAAAAATATGGCACGGATTAAGTATATACTAAATAGAAACCCATTAACAACTTCCCCGCGATAGATTTGTGCCACTAATAGACAAACTTACAATACAGGATTTTCAAAGATGCGGATTGTAGAAGACGGTGCACAGGTTTTATGGTTGCCATTATAATCCCGTTAGGAAATATTCTACTTCCTTATGTGATATGAAGATCGATATTGCTAATTGTGTTTCTTGGTGTACCCCATTGTTGTTTCTTGGTGTACCCCATTGCTGTTTCTTGGTGTACCCCATTGTTCGTTTCTTGGTGTACCCCATTGTTGTTTCTTGGTGTACCCAAATGTTCGTTTCTTGGTGTACTCCATTGTTGTTTCTTGGTGTACCCCATTGTTCGTTTCTTGGTGTACCCCATTGTTGTTTCTTGGTGTACCCCATTGTTGTTCCTACCCATTGTTGTTTCTTGGTGTAACCAATTGTTGTTTCTTAGTGTTCCCCATTGTTGTTTCTACCCCATTGTTGTTTCTACCCCATTATTGTTTATTGGTGTACCCCATTGTTGTTCCTACCCATTGTTGTTTCTTGGTGTAACCAATTGTTGTTTCTTAGTGTACCCCATTGTTGTTTCTACCCGATTGTTGTTTCTTGGTGTACCCCATTGTTGTTCCTACCCATTGTTGTTTCTTGGTGTACCCCATTGTTGTTTCTTGGTGTACCCCATTGTTGTTTCTTGGTGTACCCCATTGTT
>NW_018408920.1:199707-283854 GCF_002113885.1 Mizuhopecten yessoensis
GTTTCTTGGTGTACCCCATTGTTCGTTTCTTGGTGTACCCCATTGTTGTTTCTTGGTGTACCTCATTGTTCGTTTCTTGGTGTACCACATTGTTCGTTTCTTGGTGTACCCAATTGTTCGTTTCTTGGTGTACTCCATTGTTGTTTCTTGGTGTACCCCATTGTTCGTTTATTGGTGTACCCCATTGTTGTTTCTTGGTGTACCCCATTGTTGTTTCTTGGTGTACCCCATTGTTGTTTCTACCCCATTATTGTTTCTTGGTGTACCCCATTGTTGTTTCTTAGTATACCCCATTGTTGTTTCTACCCCATTGTTGTTTCTACCCCATTGTTGTTTCTTGGTGTACCCCATTGTTGTTTCTTGGTGTACCCCGTTGTTGTTTCTTGGTGTATCCCACTGTTGTTTCTTGGTGTACCCCATTGTTCTTTTCTTGGTGTACCCAATTGTTCGTCTCTTGGTGTACCCAATTGTTGTTTCTTGGTGTACCCCGTTATTGTTTCTTGGTGTACCCCGTTGTTGTTTCTTGGTGTACCCCATTGTTGTTTCTTGGTTTCCCCATTGTTCGTTTCTTGGTGTACCCCATTGTTGTTTATTGGTGTACCCCGTTGTTGTTTCTTGGTGTATCCCACTGTTGTTTATTGGTGTACCCCATTGTTCTTTTCTTGGTGTACCCCATTGTTCGTTTCTTGGTGTAACACATTGTTCGTTTCTTGGTGTACCCAATTGTTGTTTCTTGGTGTACCCCGTTATTGTTTCTTGGTGTACCGCGTTGTTGTTTCTTGGTTACCCCATTGTTGTTTCTTGGTGGCCCCCATTGTTCGTTTCTTGGTGTACCCAATTGTTGTTTCTTGGTGTACCCCGTTATTGGTTCTTGGTGTACCACATTGTTCGTTTCTTGGTGTACCCCATTGTTGTTTATTGGTGTACCCCGTTGTTGTTTCTTGGTGTACCCCATTGTTGTTTCTTGATGTACCCCATTGTTCGTTTCTTGGTGTGCCACATTGTTCGTTTCTTGGTGTACCCAATTGTTGTTTCTTGGTGTACCCCGCTACTGTTTCTTGGTGTACCCCGTTGTTGTTTCTTTGTGTATCCCACTGTTGTTTCTTGGTGTACCCCATTGTTCTTTTCTTGGTGTACCCAATTGTTCGTTTCTTGGTGTACCCAATTGTTGTTTCTTGGTGTACCCCGCTACTGTTTCTTGGTGTACCCCGTTGTTGTTTCTTGGTTACCCCATTGTTGTTTCTTGGTGGCCCCCATTGTTCGTTTCTTGGTGTACCCAATTGTCGTCTCTTGGTGTACTCCATTGTTGTTTCTTGGTGAACCCCATTGTTCGTTTCTTGGTGTACCCCATGGTTGTTTCTTGGTGTACCCCATTGTTCGTTTATTGGTGTACCCCATTGTCGTTTCTTGGTGTACCCCATTGTTCGTTTCTTGGTGTAACACATTGTTCGTTTCTTGGTGTACCCAATTGTTGTTTCTTGGTGTACTCCATTGTTGTTTCTTGGTGAGCCCCATTGTTCGTTTCTTGGTGTACCCCATTGTTGTTTATTGGTGTACCCCGTTGTTGTTTCTTGGTGTATCCCCCTGTTGTTTCTTGGTGTACCCCATTGTTCTTTTCTTGGCGTACCCAATTGTTCGTCTCTTGGTGTACCCAATTGTTGTTTCTTGGTGTACCCCGTTATTGTTTCTTGGTGTACCCTGTTGTTGTTTCTTGGTTACCCCATTGTTGTTTCTTTGTGTACCCCATTGTTGTTTCTTGGTGTACCCCATTGTTGTTTCTCGGTGTACCCCATTGTTGTTTCTACCCCATTGTTGTTTCTTAGTGTACCCCATTGTTGTTTCTACCCGATTGTTGTTTCTTGGTGTACCCCATTGTTGTTCCTACCCATTGTTGTTTTTTGGTGTACCCCATTGTTGCCGTCTATCCACCCTGGTTCTCACTATTAGAACATTATTTTACTTTGACCCGGTGACAGACATCCTCGATATCCAGGGTTTACTCACACTAACGCTCTTTGCACCCTTGGAATAAGTCATGGATAAAGTAAAAGCTAAATGAGCGCCACCTTGGTAATTAGACAAGGGGACTAGTTCCATCCTTAGATGTACATCAAAGGAATCTCGCGGTCGCGTAACGGTAAAAATTGACTGACTTTGAATTCGGGGGTCGCCCTTTTGTAATCTTCAAAATTTACCTGATACCAATCAACCAGCTGTCTTTGTGCCTTCAAATTTGCTATGACATATTCCATGGGTGCAGAGAGCGTTTTTGAGCTGGATATCGAGGATGGGTGATGTAAGGACCGATATTTCTTAATATGCTCAATAGCATGCCTTATTGTTTCGTCGTCACTTTCATGGGTGTCTGTTTGGCGATATGAAAGGCATTTCTTGGGTTCGACCTAGATTTGGTATTATCTTGCTGTTTTTGTTTTGTATTGTTATTATTGCTTGAATATTTTAAGAACATGTCTGATACTTTTGACAAAACATCGTCGAATAACTCGAAATAACGATTACAATGTTAAAGTTACTCTACTGTCAACCCCATCACCGAAAACATTATTGACGCTTAAATCAATAAATCAGTATCCTGCGCCGCTATTATTGCCCTTATCGGTCTCATTGAAATGATATTCCGTACCTGGATTAGTGCCACTGCATCAACCGGGCGACGTTAGTTGGCGTATTTGATATTTAACGCGCTTTTTCTGCCCATTGCTCTAATTTGGATATATCAGGATTATAGGACGCACAATGCAGTGGGTGTGTATTTTCTAATTGTAACAACGAAATAGCATACCCTTACAACATGCGAACGTTCTTTGAGTTGTTTAAATGTGCACCAAGGGGACAACATACATATGAAACTGGTCTCAAGTGAGCGACCGTCAAAATTCAATCGACATGGGTCGGAAATGGTTTTACAGCATGGGCTATCCTCCCCACACGATAATAGACCCCCTTCAAATCGATTCCTCTCGATAATACATGCACTTGTGTAGCGTTGGTCGCGATGACGATAGATTTGTCGACGGCCATAGGTACGGAAAAGGCAGATCGGAATCCGTCATTAAAAAGCATGTAAATATTCGGAGGCATACATAAGTGCCTTATAACATTGCTGTGACAAAGGGGACCAAACGCATGGGAGATGTGCTTTTAAGCCAGGGTCACGCTGACTGGTTCAGACTTTTTCGGCTCAATGGAAACATCATTGATCCCAAATAATATGGTTTTACCGTTTCCGTTGTGTTAACTTAAGCAACATATGTATCATGTGTTCATTGTGTCGGTCGCAAACTCTTCAATAGGTACAGATTCAGCCTACAAAAATTAGACTCATGTTTAGAACGTGCACACCAAATCGTCTAGCTTCATGGTTCTAATTCTGTCCTCGCATAGTTATGGCAATTTATTGCGGCATTGTGCCTGTCTTTTGTAAAACTTTAGAATATCTATGGACAAAGAAGTTCATATGGTCACTGCTTCGGAAGACATGTGATTTAAAATAAGTAATCGTCATGTCCCGATCTTGTCAAGTAGTCGTCCGGATTTGAAGATTTGCAATGCGCAAGCGCAACTGGTTAGTTAGCAACGCTTCAATGATTTTTGAAAACTAGTTAGGCGGGTTAGTGATTTTGAATACTGCTCCCTAGTTACGCGAGTAACACTCATTTTCTCCTTTCCCAAATACATTTGTATATCCTAACACGGACTTGGACAGCTAATTCTGCGATCCTAATTTGAAGGGCATTGAAAGTATTTAGATATAAGAATGATACTGTCGCTTTCAGGTTCATGAGTCTGCCTGAAAACAGCTTAACTCACTGTCAACAAAAACGTTACTTTCATTTCAAATGTACGCATAAATCAGTATTAAAAACCTGGTAAACCATTTAGAATGTAACACAGAATGGATATGAAATGTTTCCTATATACAGGTACGATTAGCAAGCTTTATTTTGTCTTTCTACAAATGCCTTATCTTGTTCTCTCGCCTGTTTTGTCAAAAAACACAGGTTCGTTACCGATGTTTGTCAAAATGTTCAACGTCAGTGTTCGTTGGCGCAACCAGCAACGGCTGTAACCTCCTGTTAATCATCAGTATGTTTTCTGTGCTTAGAGAACTTGCAACTTTCCTGTATTATTGAGTCAAAGAGAGGCAACTCATACATAATCCAAACCGGTATAGACCAATTATAATAGAGCGTGAATGACCTGATTATAAATTAAGAATTATAAGCTGAATGTATAAATACTGGCATGTAAATGTATACTTAAACAATAACTGGTTGTCTGGATGTAATTATTGTTGATATAGGGTTTTATGGTAGATTTGCCAGAGGCCACTTGTAATTATATCAACAATAATTACATCCAGACAACCAGGTATTTTTTATATTTACATATTTTTCTTTTTTAAGACATATTCCTACACAAACCATTTGCCCTGCCTCAAAATACATTTCAGGCGGCCATTTTGTTTGTTTACATATTCCTACACCTGAAACAGGCAGTTGTAATGATAGTCGAGCAGTTGTAGGTTATAACCTATATAATTACACTTGCCCTCTAACACTGTTGTAATGGGACGGTTCGGGGGCAAATGTAAATATATTGTATTATCAATGATATGGTGCATGTTTATATATAGTGTCAATGGCGTTTTGTGTGTCATACAATGGCATTGGTTTGTGACGGTGGCGTACAATATGCTTGCCTTCATGTATAAGTCCTGATCAATCTATATAAACAATGATATAAGACCAAACTTTTTTGTTATTTCTTATGGTATACACCCATTAAGAGAAAAGATAATCAAAGAAAAAACATAATAAAATTGTGCCGTTATTTCCTAGAACCAAATTAAATAGACCATCAAAATAAGTCAATTATATTCTGAATAATCGGTTGATTAAGCAGGAAGTTAGGGGGGGGGGGGGGGGGGGGGGGGGGGGGGGGGGGGAATGGTAAATTAACATTAAACCAAATGGGAAAATAACACCGGTAACTTGAACAAATAATTGTTTGTTTGTTTGTTTGTGTTTAGGGCCATGGTGATTTATTTGTTTATTTTATTCAACAAACATGAGAGTAGCGAAGATAACAAATGCATATTTTAAAAGCATTCGCATTTTATGTGTAAATGATTATATAGATTATATGGAATATGTGACATATGCATAACGTCAAAGAGGGTAAGGTGGGTTAAAAGACATCAGAGTCTATATTATTCAAATAGTTAAATAATGCCTTCGAGTCCACGGAACTGAAAATAGTTTTTATATCCGAGACTCCGGAAGTAAGTATCACGAATATGTTTAAAATCTGAACATTCTATTAAAAAAATGTTCCACAGAAAATGGAGTGTCATATGCGGAGCATGCATGAAGGTGGATATTTTCGTTTTAAAGGGATATGGTACGAATGAGTAGGATATGTGTGCCCAGTACGGAGCCGAGAGAGGACAACTTTCTCTCTACGATCTTTCCGGCCGGGAACACATGTTTTAAGGTTCGGTTGTATTTTTAAAAGTTTGAATTGCTGTACGAATAATAGGTTTAAAATCTGTATATGGTAGTTTGATATTTGTTTGTTCGAGATTTAACGCATTTTTTGCTTCTCTATAAACAAATCCGTTGCCTTTAATTAAACCATGGCTCGGAATCCATAGTAAAGTTATTTTAGATTTTTTTAAGATACGAGATATTCGAAAAATAAGGTTTTGTACAAGTCTGTTTTTAGGGTCTCGTAACTGTAAACTTTGTAGAACAGATAGAGAGTCTGAACAAATGATTGCCTTTTTAATGTGTAATTCATCGCCGGATATGGTCGAGGGCCAAACCATATGGGGGCGCCGTCTGGTAGTCGAACTGAAGTGCAAGAATTAGCAGAACAGCAGGCTGCGGCCACTTTCTCACCTTCTTTGGAACCATCGGTGTAAAGTTGTGTATGAGAATGGTAATTAGAAATGCATTCCTGAAAGGAGGATTTGTGTTCGGAGGAAAAATAATAAAACTTATCGTCACTGTACATCTGTATATATAATATTTTATACATAATAAACTCTAGATCTATTAGAACTTCATAATAAACATATTCAATAAATTTTAAAACACAGTGTTTAAACAGTGCGCGCCGTTTTTTAAGGTGTGTCTTATTGAACCAATGCTATTACGTTTCCGGGAAGATAACTCTCGCTGAAGGTCATTGAAATCTAATGAAAACAGACGTGTAAATCATCGTGTTTCTTGCTGAAATACTGTAAGTTACACCACACTGGTTTTTCTTTACTTGAAAAACATAGTGACAGCTGTCCAATTGTAACCGAAGAGACTAGTTGTTCATTGTGTACTTACAACAGACCGAGGATCAGGTAAATCAGGTAAAGGTTTGCATGCTTAGGGATATCATAATAAGGGTACGTTGTAACGCAGCATAAACGAGAAGACAGGTAGGCCTAATACAGGTAATAGCCTCGTCTGTCAATAAACCTATATATTATAAGTATATTGACACTGATGAGGCTAGTACCTGTGGCCTAACTGTACTTTAGGTCACAGGTCTACCCCTGGCCAAGATTGATTCGTTCAATGGCTGATGATTACAGTACTAGTAGACCTGGGGCCTGTTCGTTTATGCGGAACAGACGGTTTGACCGTTTATAAATGTAACAATTTCGGGTATAAATCCGGCGGACCTGCAAATGTGTATGCAGGCCTTGCAAGGCTTTCTCAAGGCTTGCCTGAAAGCAGCATCACATTACTAGGTCCGACCTTATTTAATAAACGAACAACAGTGGTCCGATCGGTTTGACCGTTTAAACGAAAACGGCCCTGTATCGATTGGGGTTTAGCCATTAGAGCCACTACCATCAGCAAATGTGTCCGAATCTCAGTGAGATTGGGATTAAGGATACTGTCCCGCTGTAGTTAAAACAGAAAAGAACACTTGAACTTATACTGTGAATTTCGGGACAGTTAAATTTGCATTTACTTGATTACAGGAACAGGAACCTTCCACTCATTTTATTTTGGATGTAACAGTAGGCCTAGTTGATAAAGACCAAAATAACTACTGCTGATCGTATAGCTCAGTAGAACAGAGGTCCAGGGTTTGAGCCCCGGTGTCAGGTCATTTCGGTAACAAGACGAAAGTCGTTTCAGGACTTGTTTCGTGACATGTCAAAATTTGTTTCGAGATTTTCATTTTTTTCTTCTGTAGATACCATTGTCTTTTTTCTTCAAACATATTTTAATGTCAAATAAACTTGAACAATGGATTGGGTAAAAGTTATTACAACTTATCATAGCCTTCTCCCATCATACATTTACCATTACATGATTTTAATAAAACATGAAGTTAATATATATATAACTTTCACATAGACACAAATACAAACATAAGAACATCGTTTAAAACATATTGCTGAAAATGATGAATTAATTTACATGTCTAAAACATATTCTACAATGAATTGTGGGTGTCATTTTTACCGAAAGTCGATCTAAACCCCTAAAACATGTAAAATTACTCTGAGCACCTTAGTTTTGGTCCAAATATAGCTGTAACAAATTCTCAGGTCCCTGTGTATATGATCATTGAGGGTGTCATTTTTACCGAAACTCTATCTAAACCCCTAAAACATGTAAAATTACTCTGAGCACCTTAGTTATGGTCCAAATATAGCTGTAAAAAATTATCAGGTCCCTGTGGTTAGAATCAATGTTAACTCATTCGTCTCTTAATTAATGTCAGTAATGGACACTAGAGTGAATTGAAAACATATTATTACAATATCAAACAAGGAACCTATCAATAAGGGAAGAATTTGAATGTTGAATTTCATAAGTTCCTCTAGATCTGTATTTAATTATGAGATTAGTTTCACCAGGTAACAACACACTGTCAACCGGGTAAATGTTGGCAGGTATCCCATCAAGCACTAGCAATCTGGTAACACTAATTATAATGATCCCAAGCACGGGTAGATCGTGACACAGGTCAAAGACTAAAACCATACTTGTGAATTTACAGAACTTTATATGAGTGAAAATTTTATATGTCCCAAACGACTTGATTAAGCCCCTGAAATATCTTGTGTCATGTCGTGAAACGTCTTCGGGACTCCCGAAACGACTTGTTACCGAAATGACTAGCATTCCAAGCCCTGTAGCATTGTTCTTCTTCCTGGTATGAGTTGTAATCAGATGTAGTGCACATCTCAACACGATATGACACTACATGTGTAGCTTCCAATTAACACAGTGATCAGGTGGCTTAGCGCATCGGGCAAACGTCTTTCACCAAGATGGTTGATATCTGATTTCCTGATCGGACATACACAGATGTATACACAGATACACAGATACACAGATTTATTCTGACTGTAGGAAATTGTACAATTTCCTTTGCTGTCAGCTCAATTATAAAAGTCATGAAAAGGTATAGGGTCACCTGGCTTACCAAGTGCATAGGTTTTCTCCAGGTCACTACTCCAGTTTCCTCCCACATTAAGACCTCCATCATCATGTTGCATGCTCTGATCCAAAAAGAGTGAATTAAGTTAACATCTTTTTTCACAAATGTTGAAATAAAAAAAATAAAAAATCTTGAGTTAAAATAGAGTAAAATCAGACCTAAATCTCAAGGTTAAAACAATTTATACACTGGGGAAGGCTTTCTCACACAGGGATATCCCACGTAATATGTATCTGTACCCAATGATAGATATATTTTTCTTTTTGGCCAGTCTGTCTGGCATCTTTCGGCAACATTTTACAAAAATTTTACTCAGTGTCTGTGATGTATTCAACTGTAGCGGAACTTGACTGGGTCGATTGTCGGCGACCAGATAGCTCAATTGGTAGAGCACCCGTCTAGAGTTTGGAGGGTCCTGGGTTCGAACCCTGGTCTGGCTGTGCATGTTTCCTCTCTTGTTACACAACCACCTGCATGAATATGCAAAATTGACAATATGCATTTACGCATTATAAATTTTCTGTTTTGTCGTTGTATATATTGTTTTGATGTTGTCAGAAGAGGCCGTATTTATTTGAGACCCCAGACAGGAAACTTGTAAACTGTAGGGAAATTTAATACTTTTTAAACTATAAGGTGAGAGAAAAATCAATTACTTGTAACGGAGCAAGATCGGGATATCTCTGTCTATATTTTTCTTTTACAAATGGTGTCTGTGGCCCTCCCTGTGTGGAGACCGGAAGTTAGAACCTGAGTTGTTGTGGTGTTCTAGGGAGAACACATTTAAAAATGGGGGAGAAGTGTGGCAGATTTTAATTGTACATAGATCACGGTCACCTTCTAGCTTCGCTCTAGAGGGAATGTCCATTTAGCTCAAATGAAAGAGCAGCTGGCTTGGAAGCCGGGGGGTCGCTGGTTTGATCCACAATGGAAGCACATTGCTCTCTTTTCTGTTACAAATTTATTCAAGCTATTCTCATGCAGGTAAGATATTTCCAATTCATTAAAAGCCACATTTTTTGGTTGAGGTATGGGGATCCTAAGTTTAAGAGGCATCCACCATTTACAATTTTGATTCACAAGAGAGGTGCATGTGGGCTTGCACTTTCAATAAAAGTAAAAAAAAATGTTATTTTGGACTATTCTAATATCTGAGAAGTTGTTCCAAAAGAAATATTGCAAATGGTATAATCTAAATGTAAAGTAGAGTAAGTAAAAGTGACAGGATAGAAAAGTGTGTCGTGTAAAACCTACTTCCTTTGGACTCTGAAGACAATCATACCTGTTGCCAGGACCTACATGAGTGTAATTTAGATTTTAACATGCACATGTCCTTGAGTCTATCCATCCCTCAAACTACTGGTAAAAATTTAAGGTAAGATGTACTAATGTAAAAGATGTGCATTGATTAGGTTGCCTTACAAGCGTCAGCTGTAGGGAATTTCCCTTTAGCTCAGTGGTAGAGCATGGGGCTGGAGAGCCAAGGGTCGCAGGTTCGAGCCCCGGTGACGGCACTATCTTTATCACTATTCCTCGTCCTATTACACTTACACAACATTACAATTAACGATCAAACTACTATCACAATGTTTGTTATGATGACCAGAAAGAAATACCTATACATTGTCATTGATTGATTGTTTTTTTCTTTCCACAGAATAAAACTTGTCTGCTATTAAAGACATATAATGCCTACTGATGAGATGGGTACACTGGATGGATCAGTAAGAGTTGTCTCCCCTCTACGACAGACAGTGGACGCTAGCATTGACTTTGTTGGAGGTGTCAATGGTAATATATGGTTGTGGAAACGTTTTTATCAATAAAGTTACTTTGTGAATAAGATAATTGAAAAAAAAATGATTTTGGGGGGGAAAAGCTTAATTAAATAGGTGAAAGCTTAATGAACACCAAAAAAAGGGCAGAAAGTTTTCACATTCAGGGCTTAGAAAGGTTTCAATAAATAGCAATCTTTTGAATTTACCCATATATTCCCATGCATTGTATTTACTAATTGGAATCAAGTTGACATCAGACTGCAGGATAAAATGTGATATTCACTGTAAAGGATTTCATCTACCTTACAGATTAGGAATTGGAGATCATATAAAATTGAGATATACTTTACATCAAGTTTTTTTTTATAAAAATCTGTCATTGAGTCTGAAATGCTGCAAATTTCTTTATATTTTGTCAATTTCCTAAAGGTCTCAAATTAAACTATATCACAACTTTTCAAAATACGTTTAGCCCTATAGCCCAAAAAGGCAAGTCCAGGACACAAAATCATACTTTTCTGAAATACCTGCTATGTAAAATGCTTATACAGTGTACCTCTTGTCAAAATGATCAATCACCTGCATGTTATACTTACAGGTGGAATAGCCAATGTGGTAGTAGGTCAGTCCCTGGACACAGTCAAGGTGAAGATGCAGACATTCCCTAGCCTGTATAAAAATGCATTGGATTGTTTCATGAAAACTTACAGACAGGACGGTATAAGAGGACTATACGCTGGCACATTGCCAGCCATGACAGCCAACATAGCTGAGAACTCGGTCCTCTTCATGTTCTATGGTCTCTGTCAAAAGGTGGTGATGAACATTTGTGGGAAACAAAGTGTGGCCGACTTACATCCAGTGGAGAATGCTATATCGGGGAGTGGAGCGGCTTTCTTCTGTTCCTTCACACTCTGTCCGACAGAGCTCATCAAGTGCCGTCTACAGGCCATGAGAGAAATGGCGACACAGGGAAAATTGGAGGGAGGCATGGACAAACTGAAAATGTGTGTAAAAGTGCTTGTACCGTTAGTGAGTGTTGTACTGTGAAACCTGTCCGAAGAAGCTACTTTGATCACTCCTTTTACAAGATAGTTATTATTCTGTTTTGGTCCTTTCCCCCCAGTATATGTTATTTGAAACGAAACAGATCAGCATGGAGGGCCAGAATTTGGTCCCAAAAAACAGCTTCAAACAAAGTTACACTTTCAGAAGTAGAATGATTTACAATATCGTAATATAATTTCCCCATAACTGAAGCTTTAAAGTATATTGCATGGTCTGTTTAGTCATAATGCTTTCTTATGAAAAAGCATGTACATTGTCAGATTTGATCCGAGACACCATGTTGTTATACCCTGCTTAACGTTCAGCATTTAGGGGAATGGCAACAACTGGTTCACCCGTTATCAGTATATAATGTGACCGAGCTGAATGCTGTGCTTGGTGCCTTCGGCATGGTATTTCAGTGAGATAGCACTTTAAAGTCGGCGTCAGATCTGCGGTATCACAAGGAGGCAAGCACACCAACATACTCTGTCTCCTGCATACACTACACACATACTGTTAATAGGACATTTAATAAAGTTAAACCAAACCAAACAAATCAAAAAGGGAAAATCTTGGTGATGTCAAAAGAGGTATCACAGTCATGTGGGAAAAGTATGACTTTGAATAATACCCATAGTTAAGTGTATAATCACCAAGAGTTAAGTATCTTATTTACTAGTTGTGAAAGATAACTGGAATACCCTATTTAGGAATGGAAACCAGAAACATGTGCAATCATGATTAGTAAATTAGACAATTGTTCCTTCGGCTTATGCTAGCTGAGGTGGGTTTTTTTTCAATATTTGTGATATCCTTCATATATTATATTTTGTTTTTATGTAATGTAAGTGTTCTGTTTTTCTGTGTCATTATAAATGAATGGATTGTTCTGGAAGTTTGACAATCTGAAACTGTCTACACTGTTGGGGTTACTTCCTTGCCCCATGTAGACAATACTATGTGATATACCAATAATTATACATAGGATTGGATAAAAAGCAAAATTTTTACCTTTTAGAAGAAAACACTTGTTTTTGTAGTTTCGACCATATGTTAATGACAGAGTTGGTCAATCAACATGTGTTCTATGACTGTGTGTTGCTTTACTTACTACAAATAGACCAAGTAAGTGTTATACCAACAAAACCAGCCAAAATAGTTGTTTGAAAGTTACCAAATGTTTTTTACCAGAATTATGATATTTTTAAAAAACATATGTCTATGTTTTGCTTCTCTTGGTAGAGGACCCTGGGGGCTAACGAAAGACATCCTGCGCCAAGAAGGAATCCAGGGCATGTTCAAGGGCCTCACCAGTACCATGGCCAGGGAGGTGCCCGGCTACTTCTTCTTCTTTGGAGGCTATGAAATCTCACGACACTACCTCACACCTCCTGGCAAAACAAAAGATGAGATTGGTTTGTATATTCATATTACACCTTGTCAACAACATTGAGAAACAGAAAATTGCTCATAGAAATGTCCGTGCAGTTTATATGAAAGGATATAACATTTTGATATTTTCCATCAGTGTGAAGCATGCATGAAAAAATATCCATTTCATACCTTGTTTACCTTATTCATCTTACACCTTGTCAACAACATTGAGAAACAGAAAATTGCTCATAGAAATGTCCGTGCAGTTTATATGAAAGGATATAACATTTTGATATTTTCCATCCGTGTGAAGCATGGATGAAAAAATATCCATTTCATACCTTGTTTACCTTATTATACTGATAAAGTCAGTTTTTAAGCCATGCAATTAAAGGTCGTGTATTTTAAGCTGTGATAATACAATATGTTGTATGACCCCAGTGGACAGAACTATTTTTTGACTGGACCTTGTTGGTGGGTTATCCACTGATCAAATCCACAAACTGAAAGCAGAATTGGCGATAAACATTTTAGCACAATTTTAATGTTTTTGTAACGTGGCTTCATTATTCCATCATTGACATCTTTTTACGTGATGTTATTGTGAAGTTCCTTTTTTTTTGGGAAATGCATTGGACATAGGTACTGGGAAATAGGTACTGGGAAATGCTGAGTAAGGTTTTACAGAATATACAATCTGCCTATAAAGAACAATTTTATATCCACATATGTAGGTAACAGAACAAGCCTTACGCAGTCTGAGACATCAGATGAACACATATGTGAGGATTGCAAATTTATTTATAAAATCACGATTAGGATTCAATACCCGACTTAATCAGGAGTCATGTTGTCTTACTTTGACTGTTGACATTAAACCATGACCACATGATCAGAACAAAATAAATAATAATGAAATTTAAAAAAATCAAGTGACATTGTTCTCAAGACAGTAATGAAGACACTTATGACATGTGGGTTTCAAGACATCCACACCATGTTCAGTATTTTTCTAAAACCATGCTAGAGTTCAGATTACACTTACAGTTAACCATAGATTTGTCTTGTGGCTGTAGGTGTGTGGCGGACAGTGGTGTCTGGAGGTATAGGAGGTGTTTGTCTGTGGGTTACCATCTTCCCTACAGACGTGGTTAAGTCAAGAATCCAAGTAGAGAGCACAGTGGGCACCAAGGCCCCCGCCTTTTTTAAAACTCTCACACACATAGGAAGGACAGAAGGTATGTGTTACCCCTCCTTTTATAAACTCTCACACATAGGAAGGACAGAAGGTATGTGTTACCCCTCCTTTTATAAAACTCTCACACACATAGGAAGGACAGAAGGTATGTGTTACCCCTTCTTTTATAAACTCTCACAAACATAAGAAGGACAGAAGGTATGTGTTACCCCTCCTTTTATAAACTCTCACACACATAGGAAGGACAGAAGGTATGTGTTACCCCTCCTTTTATAAAACTCTCACACACATAGGAAGGACAGAAGGTGTGTGTTACCCCTCCTTTTATAAACTCTCACAAACATAAGAAGGACAGAAGGTATGTGTTACCCCTCCTTTTATAAACTCTCACACACATAGGAAGGACAGAAGGTATGTGTTACCCCTCCTTTTATAAACTCTCACACACATAGGAAGGACAGAAGGTATGTGTTACCCCTCCTTTTATAAACTCTCACACATAGGAAGGACAGAAGGTATGTGTTACCCCTCCTTTTATAAACTCTCACACACATAGGAAGGACAGAAGGTATGTGTTACCCCTCCTTTTATAAACTCTCACACATAGGAAGGACAGAAGGTATGTGTTACCCCTCCTTTTATAAACTCTCACACACATAGGAAGGACAGAAGGTATGTGTTACCCCTCCTTTTATAAACTCTCACACATAGGAAGGACAGAAGGTATGTGTTACCCCTCCTTTTATAAACTCTCACACACATAGGAAGGACAGAAGGTATGTGTTACCCCTCCTTTTATAAACTCTCACACATAGGAAGGACAGAAGGTATGTGTTACCCCTCCTTTTATAAACTCTCACACACATAGGAAGGACAGAAGGTATGTGTTACCCCTCCTTTTATAAACTCTCACACATAGGAAGGACAGAAGGTATGTGTTACCCCTCCTTTTATAAACTCTCACACACATAGGAAGGACAGAAGGTATGTGTTACCCCTCCTTTTATAAACTCTCACACATAGGAAGGACAGAAGGTATGTGTTACCCCTCCTTTTATAAACTCTCACACACATAGGAAGGACAGAAGGTATGTGTTACCCCTCCTTTTATAAACTCTCACACATAGGAAGGACAGAAGGTATGTGTTACCCCTCCTTTTATAAACTCTCACACACATAGGAAGGACAGAAGGTATGTGTTACCCCTCCTTTTATAAACTCTCACACATAGGAAGGACAGAAGGTATGTGTTACCCCTCCTTTTATAAACTCTCACACACATAGGAAGGACAGAAGGTATGTGTTACCCCTCCTTTTATAAACTCTCACACATAGGAAGGACAGAAGGTATGTGTTACCCCTCCTTTTATAAACTCTCACACACATAGGAAGGACAGAAGGTATGTGTTACCCCTCCTTTTATAAACTCTCACACATAGGAAGGACAGAAGGTATGTGTTACCCCTCCTTTTATAAACTCTCACACACATAGGAAGGACAGAAGGTATGTGTTACCCCTCCTTTTATAAACTCTCACACATAGGAAGGACAGAAGGTATGTGTTACCCCTCCTTTTATAAACTCTCACACACATAGGAAGGACAGAAGGTATGTGTTACCCCTCCTTTTATAAACTCTCACACATAGGAAGGACAGAAGGTATGTGTTACCCCTCCTTTTATAAACTCTCACACACATAGGAAGGACAGAAGGTATGTGTTACCCCTCCTTTTATAAACTCTCACACATAGGAAGGACAGAAGGTATGTGTTACCCCTCCTTTTATAAACTCTCACACACATAGGAAGGACAGAAGGTATGTGTTACCCCTCCTTTTATAAACTCTCACACATAGGAAGGACAGAAGGTATGTGTTACCCCTCCTTTTATAAACTCTCACACACATAGGAAGGACAGAAGGTATGTGTTACCCCTCCTTTTATAAACTCTCACACATAGGAAGGACAGAAGGTATGTGTTACCCCTCCTTTTATAAACTCTCACACACATAGGAAGGACAGAAGGTATGTGTTACCCCTCCTTTTATAAACTCTCACACATAGGAAGGACAGAAGGTATGTGTTACCCCTCCTTTTATAAACTCTCACACACATAGGAAGGACAGAAGGTATGTGTTACCCCTCCTTTTATAAACTCTCACACATAGGAAGGACAGAAGGTATGTGTTACCCCTCCTTTTATAAACTCTCACACACATAGGAAGGACAGAAGGTATGTGTTACCCCTCCTTTTATAAACTCTCACACATAGGAAGGACAGAAGGTATGTGTTACCCCTCCTTTTATAAACTCTCACACACATAGGAAGGACAGAAGGTATGTGTTACCCCTCCTTTTATAAACTCTCACACATAGGAAGGACAGAAGGTATGTGTTACCCCTCCTTTTATAAACTCTCACACACATAGGAAGGACAGAAGGTATGTGTTACCCCTCCTTTTATAAACTCTCACACATAGGAAGGACAGAAGGTATGTGTTACCCCTCCTTTTATAAACTCTCACACACATAGGAAGGACAGAAGGTATGTGTTACCCCTCCTTTTATAAACTCTCACACATAGGAAGGACAGAAGGTATGTGTTACCCCTCCTTTTATAAACTCTCACACACATAGGAAGGACAGAAGGTATGTGTTACCCCTCCTTTTATAAACTCTCACACATAGGAAGGACAGAAGGTATGTGTTACCCCTCCTTTTATAAACTCTCACACACATAGGAAGGACAGAAGGTATGTGTTACCCCTCCTTTTATAAACTCTCACACATAGGAAGGACAGAAGGTATGTGTTACCCCTCCTTTTATAAACTCTCACACACATAGGAAGGACAGAAGGTATGTGTTACCCCTCCTTTTATAAACTCTCACACATAGGAAGGACAGAAGGTATGTGTTACCCCTCCTTTTATAAACTCTCACACACATAGGAAGGACAGAAGGTATGTGTTACCCCTCCTTTTATAAACTCTCACACATAGGAAGGACAGAAGGTATGTGTTACCCCTCCTTTTATAAACTCTCACACACATAGGAAGGACAGAAGGTATGTGTTACCCCTCCTTTTATAAACTCTCACACATAGGAAGGACAGAAGGTATGTGTTACCCCTCCTTTTATAAACTCTCACACACATAGGAAGGACAGAAGGTATGTGTTACCCCTCCTTTTATAAACTCTCACACATAGGAAGGACAGAAGGTATGTGTTACCCCTCCTTTTATAAACTCTCACACACATAGGAAGGACAGAAGGTATGTGTTACCCCTCCTTTTATAAACTCTCACACATAGGAAGGACAGAAGGTATGTGTTACCCCTCCTTTTATAAACTCTCACACACATAGGAAGGACAGAAGGTATGTGTTACCCCTCCTTTTATAAACTCTCACACATAGGAAGGACAGAAGGTATGTGTTACCCCTCCTTTTATAAACTCTCACACACATAGGAAGGACAGAAGGTATGTGTTACCCCTCCTTTTATAAACTCTCACACATAGGAAGGACAGAAGGTATGTGTTACCCCTCCTTTTATAAACTCTCACACACATAGGAAGGACAGAAGGTATGTGTTACCCCTCCTTTTATAAACTCTCACACATAGGAAGGACAGAAGGTATGTGTTACCCCTCCTTTTATAAACTCTCACACACATAGGAAGGACAGAAGGTATGTGTTACCCCTCCTTTTATAAACTCTCACACATAGGAAGGACAGAAGGTATGTGTTACCCCTCCTTTTATAAACTCTCACACACATAGGAAGGACAGAAGGTATGTGTTACCCCTCCTTTTATAAACTCTCACACATAGGAAGGACAGAAGGTATGTGTTACCCCTCCTTTTATAAACTCTCACACACATAGGAAGGACAGAAGGTATGTGTTACCCCTCCTTTTATAAACTCTCACACATAGGAAGGACAGAAGGTATGTGTTACCCCTCCTTTTATAAACTCTCACACACATAGGAAGGACAGAAGGTATGTGTTACCCCTCCTTTTATAAACTCTCACACATAGGAAGGACAGAAGGTATGTGTTACCCCTCCTTTTATAAACTCTCACACACATAGGAAGGACAGAAGGTATGTGTTACCCCTCCTTTTATAAACTCTCACACATAGGAAGGACAGAAGGTATGTGTTACCCCTCCTTTTATAAACTCTCACACACATAGGAAGGACAGAAGGTATGTGTTACCCCTCCTTTTATAAACTCTCACACATAGGAAGGACAGAAGGTATGTGTTACCCCTCCTTTTATAAACTCTCACACACATAGGAAGGACAGAAGGTATGTGTTACCCCTCCTTTTATAAACTCTCACACATAGGAAGGACAGAAGGTATGTGTTACCCCTCCTTTTATAAACTCTCACACACATAGGAAGGACAGAAGGTATGTGTTACCCCTCCTTTTATAAACTCTCACACATAGGAAGGACAGAAGGTATGTGTTACCCCTCCTTTTATAAACTCTCACACACATAGGAAGGACAGAAGGTATGTGTTACCCCTCCTTTTATAAACTCTCACACATAGGAAGGACAGAAGGTATGTGTTACCCCTCCTTTTATAAACTCTCACACACATAGGAAGGACAGAAGGTATGTGTTACCCCTCCTTTTATAAACTCTCACACATAGGAAGGACAGAAGGTATGTGTTACCCCTCCTTTTATAAACTCTCACACACATAGGAAGGACAGAAGGTATGTGTTACCCCTCCTTTTATAAACTCTCACACATAGGAAGGACAGAAGGTATGTGTTACCCCTCCTTTTATAAACTCTCACACACATAGGAAGGACAGAAGGTATGTGTTACCCCTCCTTTTATAAACTCTCACACATAGGAAGGACAGAAGGTATGTGTTACCCCTCCTTTTATAAACTCTCACACACATAGGAAGGACAGAAGGTATGTGTTACCCCTCCTTTTATAAACTCTCACACATAGGAAGGACAGAAGGTATGTGTTACCCCTCCTTTTATAAACTCTCACACACATAGGAAGGACAGAAGGTATGTGTTACCCCTCCTTTTATAAACTCTCACACATAGGAAGGACAGAAGGTATGTGTTACCCCTCCTTTTATAAACTCTCACACACATAGGAAGGACAGAAGGTATGTGTTACCCCTCCTTTTATAAACTCTCACACATAGGAAGGACAGAAGGTATGTGTTACCCCTCCTTTTATAAACTCTCACACACATAGGAAGGACAGAAGGTATGTGTTACCCCTCCTTTTATAAACTCTCACACATAGGAAGGACAGAAGGTATGTGTTACCCCTCCTTTTATAAACTCTCACACACATAGGAAGGACAGAAGGTATGTGTTACCCCTCCTTTTATAAACTCTCACACATAGGAAGGACAGAAGGTATGTGTTACCCCTCCTTTTATAAACTCTCACACACATAGGAAGGACAGAAGGTATGTGTTACCCCTCCTTTTATAAACTCTCACACATAGGAAGGACAGAAGGTATGTGTTACCCCTCCTTTTATAAACTCTCACACACATAGGAAGGACAGAAGGTATGTGTTACCCCTCCTTTTATAAACTCTCACACATAGGAAGGACAGAAGGTATGTGTTACCCCTCCTTTTATAAACTCTCACACACATAGGAAGGACAGAAGGTATGTGTTACCCCTCCTTTTATAAACTCTCACACATAGGAAGGACAGAAGGTATGTGTTACCCCTCCTTTTATAAACTCTCACACACATAGGAAGGACAGAAGGTATGTGTTACCCCTCCTTTTATAAACTCTCACACATAGGAAGGACAGAAGGTATGTGTTACCCCTCCTTTTATAAACTCTCACACACATAGGAAGGACAGAAGGTATGTGTTACCCCTCCTTTTATAAACTCTCACACATAGGAAGGACAGAAGGTATGTGTTACCCCTCCTTTTATAAACTCTCACACACATAGGAAGGACAGAAGGTATGTGTTACCCCTCCTTTTATAAACTCTCACACATAGGAAGGACAGAAGGTATGTGTTACCCCTCCTTTTATAAACTCTCACACACATAGGAAGGACAGAAGGTATGTGTTACCCCTCCTTTTATAAACTCTCACACATAGGAAGGACAGAAGGTATGTGTTACCCCTCCTTTTATAAACTCTCACACACATAGGAAGGACAGAAGGTATGTGTTACCCCTCCTTTTATAAACTCTCACACATAGGAAGGACAGAAGGTATGTGTTACCCCTCCTTTTATAAACTCTCACACACATAGGAAGGACAGAAGGTATGTGTTACCCCTCCTTTTATAAACTCTCACACATAGGAAGGACAGAAGGTATGTGTTACCCCTCCTTTTATAAACTCTCACACACATAGGAAGGACAGAAGGTATGTGTTACCCCTCCTTTTATAAACTCTCACACATAGGAAGGACAGAAGGTATGTGTTACCCCTCCTTTTATAAACTCTCACACACATAGGAAGGACAGAAGGTATGTGTTACCCCTCCTTTTATAAACTCTCACACATAGGAAGGACAGAAGGTATGTGTTACCCCTCCTTTTATAAACTCTCACACACATAGGAAGGACAGAAGGTATGTGTTACCCCTCCTTTTATAAACTCTCACACATAGGAAGGACAGAAGGTATGTGTTACCCCTCCTTTTATAAACTCTCACACACATAGGAAGGACAGAAGGTATGTGTTACCCCTCCTTTTATAAACTCTCACACATAGGAAGGACAGAAGGTATGTGTTACCCCTCCTTTTATAAACTCTCACACACATAGGAAGGACAGAAGGTATGTGTTACCCCTCCTTTTATAAACTCTCACACATAGGAAGGACAGAAGGTATGTGTTACCCCTCCTTTTATAAACTCTCACACACATAGGAAGGACAGAAGGTATGTGTTACCCCTCCTTTTATAAACTCTCACACATAGGAAGGACAGAAGGTATGTGTTACCCCTCCTTTTATAAACTCTCACACACATAGGAAGGACAGAAGGTATGTGTTACCCCTCCTTTTATAAACTCTCACACATAGGAAGGACAGAAGGTATGTGTTACCCCTCCTTTTATAAACTCTCACACACATAGGAAGGACAGAAGGTATGTGTTACCCCTCCTTTTATAAACTCTCACACATAGGAAGGACAGAAGGTATGTGTTACCCCTCCTTTTATAAACTCTCACACACATAGGAAGGACAGAAGGTATGTGTTACCCCTCCTTTTATAAACTCTCACACATAGGAAGGACAGAAGGTATGTGTTACCCCTCCTTTTATAAACTCTCACACACATAGGAAGGACAGAAGGTATGTGTTACCCCTCCTTTTATAAACTCTCACACATAGGAAGGACAGAAGGTATGTGTTACCCCTCCTTTTATAAACTCTCACACACATAGGAAGGACAGAAGGTATGTGTTACCCCTCCTTTTATAAACTCTCACACATAGGAAGGACAGAAGGTATGTGTTACCCCTCCTTTTATAAACTCTCACACACATAGGAAGGACAGAAGGTATGTGTTACCCCTCCTTTTATAAACTCTCACACATAGGAAGGACAGAAGGTATGTGTTACCCCTCCTTTTATAAACTCTCACACACATAGGAAGGACAGAAGGTATGTGTTACCCCTCCTTTTATAAACTCTCACACATAGGAAGGACAGAAGGTATGTGTTACCCCTCCTTTTATAAGATGTGCACACACATAGGAAGGACAGAAGGTATGTGTTAGTCCTCCTTTTATAAAACTTGCACACACATAGGAAGGGCAGAAGGTATGTGTTAGTCCTCCTTTTATAAAACTCTCACACACATAGGAAGGACAGAAAGTATGTGTTACCCCTCCTTTTATAAAACACTCACACACATAAGAAGGACAGAAGGTATGTGTTATTATGAGAGCTTTCGACGCAAACAGAATTTTATCCATGTTCCTGCTCCTACATGATATTAGTCTTACTTGATATCATTTCACACATTTTATATTAAAGATTTGATATAAAGTTGTCAAATAAGTATTTAAAAATCGGTCAAAAATCCAGCATTGGCCATGTATTAAAATTCCCCTCTTAAGTTGCAAAAGTGTTCTAAATTTCATTCAATCACTATTAAACGTTAGTGATTATCTCTGTTGTCCTTGAATTTGTTTTGATATATTTTACAATTTTGTAGTGTACCAGCATTCGCTTGTGTGCCTGTTTGAAATCAGGATTTTATTTTCTGATATTCTTTAATACAATAACAGTCTTGGTAAATTTTATATTGGTTTTTAATTATACCAGGTATCAGAGCTTTATATAATGGACTAGGACCTACTGTGGTAAGGACATTCCCCTCTACTGGTGCCCTGTTTCTTACCTACGAGACGACAAAGAGAGTTCTCACAGATTTTGCTGACAGAAATATATGAAAGATCTGTTGAATTTGTTTTTCACATGATTTTTGAAGATTTTGAACTTTTGCCATGTACTTTCAAACAGGATTTTGCTTGCACCATGCTTCATTCAGGCATCAAAGTATTTCGATCTTTTTTTAATAGTATAAAGAAAAGCTGGTAAAAGTTCAGCTTGTTAAAGAATAGCTTGTTAAAGTAAAGTACATTGTATCTGGACCATGTAAAGCTCACTAAAGTACAGCTGGTCAAAATGTCCGGTTATAGTATTATTGGTAAAGTGTAGCTGGTTAAAGTAACTAGTTACAGGATAGTTTGTTAACACAAAACTGGTAAAGTTGACCTAGTTGCAATATCTTATAAAAGCAATACTCGGAACGAAATAACAGCTTGTTAAAGTATAGCTGGTTAAAATATCTGGTAAAAGTATAACTGGTTAAAGTATAGTTTGTTGAAGTATATTAAAGTATAACTGATAAAGTATAGCTGGTAAAGTATAACTGGTAAAGTATAGCTGGTTAAAATATAGTTTGTTGAAGTATATTAAAGTATAACTGATAAAGTATAGCTGGTAAAGTATAACTGGTAAAGTATAGCTGGTTAATATATAGTTTGTTGAAGTATATTAAAGTATAGCTGGTAAAGTATAGCTGAGCTGGTAAATATAGCTGAACTGGTAAAGTATAGCTGGTTAAAATATCTGGTAAAGTATAGCTGGTTAAAATATCTGGTAAAGTATTTTTGTTGAAGTATATTAAAGTATGACTGGTTAAAGTATAACTAGTTCAAGTAACTAGTTACAGTTGTTAGTATATAGATGGTTATGTTAACCTAGTTGTAATATTGGTTAAACTATAACTGATTTAGTGAAGCTGGCTGAATATAATTGGTAAAAAAAGCTGGTTAAAGTAAATCTGGTAAAGTATAGCTGGTTATTTTTGCTAATGGTAAATTCATGAATACAACATGATTGAGATCGTTTATAATAAAATACTACTCCGAAGCTAGTTTTAAACAACACTGTATTCACTGGTAATTTTTCACATTAACACGAAAAATGAAACTGCTTTAAAACGAAACAGTAAACAGTAAAAGTCTTTCAAAATGAAAACCCTTTAAATGTTGATTAATGATGTACAAAATGGGCTTTTCCATGATTAATTTAACGGAAGAGTTGATGGCATTTTATTCAAAAATGCATGGTTGATGGAGTGATTTAAATAAAGACACTAATTACAGTTTTTTAGATCACTACTGACACTTGATATACAGCCCCCACTCTCTTTAATACAATTAGTTCTGGATCAGCTCATGGTCTCTAAACTCATATTTGTGCCAAATGTTTTTATATATGAGATTAGAAATATGAACTTGTCCTTTTGTTCATGTGTCCAAATTAAATAGAGATATGGTTTGAAGGTTTGATATTATAGAAACTTGGTATACAGTGTATATCAGATATGTTAAATTTGTGTTTGTCACATTCCTTCAGTGATAACTTGATGTGGCTGTGATTGCTGTCTATCATGTAGTATTGAACAATTTTTCACACTGTATATAGAGCGAGGATATTGACCTGTCGCCCATGTGTCGGTGTGTCAACATTTTCATGAATGAAAATATTCTGCATATTAACATTTTCCCTTTTTGTTTTTTCACATTTTTGTGACATCAGGATGTTTTTAATGTTTGCTTGGTATGCCAGGTCTGATTCTGGTGCATCTAATTGTGCTTGGAGACATTTAAGAAGCATGATCTGGCTTTGAAGTATTATATATATGCATACTACAGGAAACATAATACATACTCTTATTTTTTACCACTCAACATACTCTTATAAAGACAGTAACTTTTAATCTGAAAGATATATTTCACCTAGTGACAATACATGTATGACTTTTATAAAGTTGATACAGCCTAAACCTCACTGCTACAAAATGTGATAAATAGAGAATATTGAATGGTTGCTCACCATATCCCAGAGACATCACAGGGACATTGTTCACACCAGTACTTTGATAGACTCATTTCATACCTGGCTTACTTTACACAGGTAGAACCTGTGTGAAATATTCACAGTTGTGTTACATTTGATTTATAGAAAAAAAACGACATGCCTTGTGGGGCTAGAAAAAAACGCCAAAATCACATTTTCAGCAATCTTCATTACTCAAAAGATACATTTTGGGTTAACCTTACAATAAACCTATTTCTGCCCACAACGTGCAAACATGTTTTTGCTGATAAATACAATATCTCGCAGGCATTTTAACATGCAAATGAGGCAATGTACTAACTTGAGATTACATTAACAAAAAACAAAAATGATATGAGCTAAGCAAAACAATGTTCATGTGAGCAAAATTATGAAATTTGAAATAAGTGCCAAATAAAAGATCGAATACGGGTGATTGAGAACACAGGTTCCCATATGATTATTGTGTCCCAAGGAATAATAAAAATACGATTCTCATAAGCCAACACGACAGTAAGCTATATTGCATTACCAATTAATAACATTAATTTAAGTGTTAAATCAATACTCTTAACTGCACGTATCTGGGCAGCAAAGCAGGCTACTTTTCATTATATCATTCATTAATGGTCAACTATGTTCATTAGATAGGAGAGAAAAAAACAGAACAAAGGATGAAAAGTATTTTGCATTACCTTATTGAACGCTTGCACTGTTTTTACACATGAATGCAATCACCGTCTTTTAGTAACTTTAGTTTCCGATTATCCTCATTCCACTCGTCAGTCATATTGTTATTGTAAAATGGTATACAACTATAAAATGGCAGGCAGTAGCAAACTGTCTGGTAAAATACCACCAATTTGTTTACTTGAGCAATTCCAATGCCTGCTCAGGGAAGCTCATATCAACTTTTGTGATTTTGGAGGTAAGCAAATTGTAAGACTCAAGAGCAGAAGTTAGCACTTTCAGTACGGGTTGAATACTTGCTCCGCTTGTTGAAAGCAGTTAGATATTTTTGAATTCTTGAATAGTACACTGTAATATGGCTGTGTACCTAAGTCTACCCAGCTTGACAATCGGTACCTTGAGGGTAGTCGACCCAGCTTGACAATCAGTACCTTTAGGGTAGTCCTGCAAAAGACTAGCATCCTTCCTTGAGGGAGTCTTATATTTTTCATTACCTCTTTTCATTAATAATCGGTTAAGTTCGAGCTTTACTTTGCTTACATGTAACTCATGGAATTGACAATGTAAAAAAGAGTGATGTTCTTGTATGTAGGCCGGAAGCCAGTCAAGGGTTGCTGTTATACACATAAAACCATATGTATGTACTGAAAAATATTTAAGCAGGTTTTCGTTGGGTTTTTCGTCATATACATGGTTTGATATGCGTTATACCAAGAAGGTTTTGTTAAAACATTTATTAAAGGGTTTTTTTACAAATGTTTTATCTTTTACAACATGTTATATGTATGTAATATACAAGCAAAATTATATTTTGTAGATGTGTTTTGTGGTTTTGCAATATAATTATTTTTCAAAAGTGTTATCATAAATGTTTGACATGTGACCATGTTTTTACAGATAGGTTCCAGTCTTTTCGTTTTTGTTCCCCAAGATAATCAGGTAATCTCTGATCCCAAACATAATCCTACCATCTTGGCTCCAAAGAGATAATTCAGTATTGTTCTTGGTAAATAATCTAGCTTCTTAGTTTCAAGTTTTATAATCCAGCCAGTTGTTCATGGATAAAACAACCATCTTTGTGGTTTGTAGATAACACTTTTATTTCCAGCAAAAGGTACATGATTGTGAGATGGCTGAACTAGATGGATATTTATATGTAGAAAAAGAAAAATATTTTTCCTAACAACTGGCTCAATAACGAAACAATGGGATTAAAGTGGCTGATTTAACGAGGATCAGCTGTATCGGAACTTGCTGATAGCTGTAACCTTGCTACCCCTGTTGGAAATCACAAGGTTTATGTATATCAATTGGTACAGAATACTACATTTGTTTAATTTATAACATATTAAGGTGAAAATTATGAACACAATCAGCGGTGTTCACTTTTTGTCACAGGGTTTTTAAGAAAGGTATATTAACCCACTGTTTAGATTGTAGTCTTAAATTTCTCTTGTCGTATGTGCTAAACTTGTTATACAAAGTCAGTAGTGATCTGTTTGACACGTTTATATGATTAAACTTATATTGTATGTTACAGATGTACGACCACATCACACCCACTCAAAATGTGTTTTCAAATAGATAGGTGATATCATTATCAAGAATCTCATTTAACTTATAAGTAGCACTTAAAACTAACTTTTACCAAAGATTGTGTATATAATCAAGAGATATTTCAGATAAGTGATATAGAGAGAGAAAAAGACTCATGTTAAACAGTATTCAGTAGTTTATATCAATTAATATATATCGTTGCGTATAGAATAGTGAGACATTTTGACAGCGGTAGAGCCTTAATGTTTTAAAAGTATTGATAAATTGGAGGTAAAGTAATATGTTTACCGCGTCATGGTGTCTTTCGTCTGTCTGTCAATATTTTCTTCTGTAAAGAGTGGTATAGAAAAGGAGTGCTTTTTATATATGATGTAATTAAAGAAGATGGTTCTTTTTATAATTTTGTAGAATTTCAACATAGATATGATATAAGGTCCAATTTTTTAACTTTTCATAGTATAATTAGTGCTATAAAACAGTTTATAAATAGTAAACAAGAAATCTTTGCTTTAGAAAAGAGTATTTGTTTACCTAATATACCTTTAAATCTTAATATTATATTAAGGAGGACTAAAGGGGCACAGGATATTTATGCTGTTTTATGCCGAAATGATACAAAACCCACGTCACAAAGGAAATGGTCTACGGTTTTTAACATTCAGGACAAATTATGGATAAAGATTTATGCATGTCCTTTTAAAACTACTGAAAGTACTAAATTAAGATGGCTTCAATACCGAATTAACCATAGAATCTTAACTACAAACACACTCCTACAAAAAATGGGAATAAAACAAAATTCAACTTGTACTTTTTGTAAAAGATTTCCAGAAACAATTGAACATCTATTTTGGGATTGTGGTAAAGTATGTGAAATTTTGAGAGAACTAAAACAATTGCTTGCAACCAGTAATATTGATTTGAATTTTGACAAACAGGAATTTATATTTGGACAATTCAGTTCAAAGGATGCTGATTTGATAGTGGATAATCTTATCCTATTATTGATTAAACAATACATTTTTAAAATGAAATGCCTAGAAATAGAACTCAATATAACAAGTTTAAAGAATCACATTCTTTTTGAACTTAAATCTCATAAGATATTGATAATTAAGCATAAAAACTGCAAAAATAATATAGTCTTGCTTAATAAAGTAGAAAAATGGCTTCTCTTATAAAATAATGTGAACAATTATCATTATACTATAAAGAAAAGTTTGCAATCCCCCCCCCCTGTGAGTGTGTATGTGTATATGTGTACTATGTGTACAGTATATAATTAGTCTCTTGTAAAGAGGTGTCCGTTGTGAAGGGAATTGTAATCAATGTAATGTATGCTTGTTGCTTTGTGTGTAAATGTGTTGTTTATAAAAAAGAAAAACTGAATAAAAAAAATAAAAAAAAATATTTTCTTCTAAAGGTCAGAATCTTAAAAAAATTACTGATCTCTCGATTAAACCAGATTCGCTGGGTCAAGGGGATGAATCGTAAGTACAAAGTGGAGAATTTATAAGAGAGAAATTAGTTTATGTTAAAAATGAAAGTTGGTTTGTGATTATTGTCCATGTGTTATGGCCGAACTTGGACAACACATTACTTACATGTGATTTATCTCGCATTGTACAAAGTACGACTGTGGCCTGGAGCTGTGTCTGCTAAGACTGACTAGATTTTTATTGATTTTTATAACACCTAGTAATTGTTACAATACATCCATGATTAATCTAATTTTAAATCAGTAGTGATCATATTCATGCAATATGATACCGTATCAGTCTAAGATGGTCGACTCAACTTCTGTTTAACTTCTGACGAAAGACATATTTACTTTTGTGTAGTCAAAATAAACAGTTTCTATAATATTTGCATATCAAATTGTATCCAGGTTTTTATTAAAAGATACATGTTTACAATGTTTAACGGACACAGTCAACCAGTTTAATCGGAATAGATAAGTTGGTTATCCTATTAATTTCATTTTGTTTTCCTTTGTTAGAAAATGCAAAGCTCCTTAGGTACTGTTATTTTTCATGGATAACGGAAAGTATATATTCGTCAGGCGCATTTGCTACAAATATCTTTTTATATAAAAAATAAAAAAAAACATTAATGTGTTTCTTAGAATCTTTTTCGGACAAATAATTTCTTATGTGATAAAGCAATAGAGATATTCAAGGTTGTTTTTGTCTGATCAGAAAAAAACTGGTGGTAAATGTACATGTAGTTGAATACATCATAGTGTTGCTTTGTGCCTGAAAGCTACTGAAACTTCATTCTGTTTTGTTGTGTGATCTTCATGTTGAATGTGCCTGTCATACATACTATGTATATGTTTGGCATGCTCCATTTGATTATTTCATCAAAGAATGTTCATATTTTATAATAAATTCAAGAACAAATTATTGGCTTTCTGTTATCCTTAACTATATATGTTTAATATAATAGATGAAGTGTTGGAGAGATTTATTCCTAGTGAATATCAATGATCTGCGGTGCTGCCTTGACGATTTGCCAACAATAGTGTAACAGTACCAGTAAAACCACTGTTTACATTGTAGTTGTTTTTCCCGGCAAATTCATCCATGTAGACATGAAGGATGGGTGGGGGTGGTATGTTCTAGATATGAATCAGATCCTTAGTGTATTAAAACGCTTCAGGCCTAACGGTAAACCTAGTTCTTCAGTAAAGAGCGCTTAATGAACAAAACAGTCATCGTGCTTGGTATAATGTTAACAGAAATTGAAGAAACGTACGTTTGGATGTTATTGCCTTTTCTTCGGGTTTTATATTACGTTCCCATAGGTTGGTAATCTCTCGTTCATTAGTACATATGTATGATTGGTATAGCTTTGAACACACGTTTACAAGGGTCTGTTCTTCACTTAAACAAAACAGGCATGCTTATATGCTCGTTACCGTGTGAAGAGAAAGGGGTCTTTAAGGTCGACTTAAGTTCTTTCTAGATAGTCTACTTCTTGGTCGGTGGCAATTGTTTTATTATGACCTCATATGTGAAGGACGATGTCTCCTTATTATGTGAAAATACATATGTGTGTGCTAATACATTTCGATGTTTGCAAAGTATCAATATTGCACGAAGACATGATTAAGTAGAAAAGGTAAAGGTATATAAATGTCTACATAATTATATATACGAGGGAGTTGTTTAACGGATGTACTGGTCATTTCAATGAACACATGTGACACCTTATAGAGATTAAGGCAACACACGGTGCTTCTGTATGACAGATTCCTTTAAATGAGTCATAGTGCATATTGTTGCATACAAACAAGAGGCTAGGCGCCCAACTAAATATACAAAAGTGTATTAGTCACAAGATGGTGTGCTTCGTTAGCTGTCCAGGCCCGCTCTCCCTCCGCACAACCAATCCAACCCTATTCATGCTTTCCGGCCCACCTACGTCCAATTTTGTACATGCCACTAATGTTGCCGGCTTTGGTTCGTGACTGCCCTGGTCAGCCGATAGACAAGTTCCTGACTACCTAGTTCAGTCGATTGACGAGTTCGTGACTACCCTGGTCAGCCGATTGACAAACATTCATGATGATGCTTGATTGTACAAGGTTTGATACTTAGATATTAGAAGGTCTAAAGATAAATACATTCATATATTTATATATTCATTTATTTCAGCGTTTCGTTACACATATGGAGTGTTAGTTTGAGAATCTCCTCTGGAAATAATGATTTTACAGTAATTGGTTAATCAATATACATATTTCTTCTTCAGTATCACTTTTAGATATCACAAAGGAAACATTGGTCATATGTAGTTAAATTATGCTTGCAGCAATAATTACCCATCATTTTTAGTGAAACAATTTGATTTTTATTTGAAACTACTAATCTAGAAAACCAATCAGTCATTCACTTCCAGAAGCTGCTTTCATTTCCACTAGAAATGATCGCATGGTAACATGCCATTAAACAATAAAGATCTTTGTAGAATGAATCATTAGTGACAAAACAGAAATAGGACAAGGACATTTATGTCTATAGGTCGTGTACAGATAAATTAAGCTCCATTAAATCGCAATATGGCTACGGGACCCGGTTGTAGACAACCTTAGTAATTGCGCTTGACGAGTCTGTAACTGTAAAAGCTATTTTAGAGAGAAAAACAGTTACATATATTTCCGTTTCTTGTTTTCAGATGATAATGTTGATTCCATTTGCCTGTAAAAGTTCTGTGTCCTAGTTTATTTTAAAAAGCCTCGTGTTGTATTGTCGCTAAAGTTACCTGGCATTCAACCGCCGGACCAAGAAACATAGGAGTGAGTATGCACTGAAATTGTATATTGTTTTATTATTTTATTGTAGCTTTAAATGACTGATATTTCGTTTTGGCTTGTTAAGAGGACGCCAATCAATGTCATGTGTTTTAACAATGACCGTTGGTCTCTGGGACAGCAGCGTAATGACACACCGACACCGGTTAAAAGGTTTAGAACAATGGCGTAAGATGACTCTTTAAGTAGTATTGGATATTGGCAAATGTGACAAGGGGGAAAATTGACACAAAAGTAAGCTTTCTACATGTTAGGAGGCACGGTAGTCTAGTGGTAGGACGCCGGGCTCGTGACCGAGGGGTAGCGGGTCCGCCTCACGGCACGGCATTGTGTTGTTTCTTTGAGCAAGATACTTTACTACGCTTATTCCAGTCTACTCGGCTGTAAATGAGTACGTGGTTGGGCAGAGCTAGAAATGTTGAATGCTAGCTGTGAGCGCCGAAATGGCAGCACCGGCTGTATTCTCCCAATGGAGTTGAAAAAGGTATTTGCTGGTTGCAAAGGCCCTATCTCACGGATAATGATTTGTGAACCGCTTTGAGATGACCTACGAACTAATCTTTGATAGAGCGATATAAAAGGGCCTCGAATTATATTAATTATTATTATTAACATGCTGCCAAACCTAAACCAAAAGGCTTTATATCTTAATTGTGAATATGACAATCCTCACGGTAATGGTGGACATCTGATGTTGCATTGTCTGTATTTACCTGTTTAAAGTATTGCCGTTAATATGGCCTCTAGAGAATATAACTACTGCTAAAGCACTTTTTCTGTCAGAGGACAATATTTTACTTTTGGATATCATTAACCGGTGAATTTTATACAGATTGCTGAATACCAATATAAAGCGAAAACATTGACACATTTTGGTGTTTTTGTAATCTCTCCAAGTTTGATATTGAAAACAAAAATCGAGTGGGTTTCAAGATTGTGATCAGATTACATATTCATTATAATACCATAGCAACGTTTTTCCTATTGACGACAACATTTTTCTGGTTACTGCTAATCTCTCCAAGTTTGATATTGAAAACAAAAATCGAGTGGGTTTCAAGATTGTGATCAGATTACATATTCATTATAATACCATAGCAACGTTTTTCCTATAGACGACAACATTTTTCTGGTTACTGCTGAAGTACAGCACCTTTGCTAGCGGCACTTTATAAATACTTGAATTATCAAAGTACTGTGGGCTACAAATTATTTTAGTCTCGGCCTGCCATAACAGACATCAACAGTCTATATTTCGTGGTAGAGGTAACCATCGGTTTGATTGACCAGCATTCAGTTTGCCTTCTTGAATATTGTTGGGGTATAATAAAGTAATATAGTAAAGGATATTTTCACGTGTACCATGCATCTAGATTATCCTTGCAAGTATTGAAAAATTAGTAAAATGAGGAAATTTTGATTGTATTACACTCACGGCTGGTGTCATGACTTGATGGCATATCGCTTTACTTTACCCAGTCCCACATAAAACAACAAGGTCGTGTTGAATGGTCTATAACCCCTTTAAAACCCTTAGCATTATAATCCTACACAATATTATTTCCTTTTTATAAATAAATAATACTGTACGGAAAACAGTACTGCATGTTTTCAGCACCTGTATGTTATTGATTCACAGTAAGAAATATCGGTCGCTAATTTAACAGTGTTTATATAAAGGAACTTTGAAATAGTAATTAATCGAGATGTTCAATGTCTTCATCATTAATCGTTAAAAATGTATATACTGAAAACATTTTAGACAAACTGCGTTCGGAGCCAGCATACAATAGCTCAAATGTCTACAATGAACTCCGACGACCCAGGCTGTACTTGATTGGAACATAATGGGTTCGTATTAACATGTTGTTGGTCTTTTCCAAGTTCGAAATGGGCTTCACTAAACGATGTATCTTTCTCCAGTCAGTTATCATTTTTGGAATGTCAGATAGCACTATCATGGAACACAGCAGACTTAGGATTAATCCTCCAATCACACCGAATGCTCTGGCAGACGGTCGCTTGTCCTCCGCGCTGATACGCTTGTTCTTGTAGGAGGAGAGAGTTTTCACATCCACCGTGTTCTCCTTGCGTAAACTCTTGATGGTTTCCTCTATCTGGTTGTCATCACTGCCTGAAATGTGACGTAAATACATTAAATAAACAGTTGGTAAGTTGGACAATAGAGCAGCTTCATTGTAAGTATTGACATTTGTATAATGGCTGAAGATGTGAGTCGCCCTGTACGGAGCAGGTGATGGGATATTCCAGGGCTTTTTACTGACGGGAATGAATCTATAAATACACATGGTTCAATACATTTATGATTTAGAATACATCATTTTATTATATTCCAGACTATTTGATATGAATTGGCTGTAAGTGAGGTGGTATATTCAGACCAAGGACTGAGTGTAAACTTTTATTAATCAGCTAAATTAGGGTATATTGTGGGCGGATTGGTCGAGTGGTTAACACTCCGGCCTTCCAAGCAGGCGGCCGGGGTTCGATCCCCGAAGTCGCCGTACGCATGGAATATTAGAGATTTTCTCCTGCACACACAACTCCAACAACCCAGGTGGAGTATAAAATGGTCTGGAGTGGGTGTTGCGGTATCTCTGCTGTAGCATTCAAGTGAGGTGGCACTATAAATGATACCTCAATATTGTATTGATTAATATATATGCTGATTGTATTGACTGTATAAAATGGTATCTCTATGTACTGTGAATCGCTTTAGAGTGGCTTATGTTAGCTAGATAGGGCGCTATATCAAATGTTATATATTATTCTAACACGATTCGTTTGCAACGCGTGTTTTCATTGGATACGGACCATGTTCTAATCTGCGATAGAATCATGATCAATCGTGTTAAGCTCCTCCCATCGCACTTAAGCCACGCCCCGTTTCTAACAAAAACAATATGGTGTCAAGCTCGCCTCATAGCGAAATCCCGCTGATAAGGCTGGTAAGCAACAGAACAGAAACGACCGATGAAATGCATTGGTTGAATGAATTAAAAGAACACATTCCTTGTTCTTACCTCCATATATTACTGAAACGTTCTTTCCATCCATGTGAAGACATCTATTTAGATCCGAAATCAAATCAAACATTTCACATGTGTCTTATGCATTGACACAAAACTCTTCACAAATCTATAAAAATAATCACCGATTTTGTCGATAAGCAAAGATTGGTATGCATACTGACATGGAAATGTAAGAACTTGGACAATATTAATCCGAATGTGTCGTATAAACTTTGGTAACAGGACGTTCACGAACAATCAAAATATTCCGCCTCGTCAACATACAGATCGAGCGCTCGCCAGTATGGGCGGGGCTAAATGACCGACTTTTGAAAGCTTCTTTCCGATTGGTCAGTCCGCTGCAGAATGACACGTCGCCAGTTCAGGTCACAAAGTACTTTTGTACAAGGAAATACAATGTTTCTAAACATATTAGCGTAGTATATTTGTTAAGGTGTGTTAGAATGGGGATAGTACGTTGTTTTTCGTGTCTATAATGGCGATTAGAAAATGAAAATTGGTTTAAACTCTCGACCTATCGGTCTCGATTTCAAACCCAAATTTCATGTTCTAATCGCCAGTATAGACACTCAAAACAACGTAATATCCCCTAGTTATATATGTTTCATGTTCTGACGTGAATTGTCTTGTTCAAAGTTGTAGCATTGTGATACAGGTCTTCTGTAAGCCTTCCCTGTTGTGTAACAGAAGCGGCCTTAGTTTATTCATATTACCAACATTTTCTACTCTCGTTATTTATTCACCATTATACGGGCACATTTAATAATTTCTTGTCTGTACGTAGTACTTCAGGCAGAACTTTCCTGATGTATGACCTTATATATTCTCATACAGTACTTTAGTTGGACATTCTTTGATGTACGAAATACCACATATATGTAGTACTAATGGGAAGACCTTTGCTAATACATTTAATGGTTTACTTTATGTGAAATATGATCTACTATCAGTTTTACCTTTGATGATATATTAATAACTAAATATACTATGTAGTACTGTCGATCAGGTCGTTGCTGATATACGAAGTATTGGGTCAAAGAACTGGAGTGTGTGCAACAATATATTTGTCCCCGGTTAGAACATTCCTTACCTGTCTTTGTATCTTGTTTTCCCCTCTCCGTCGTCGATGCGTCTTTCCCATTTTCCATTGTTGTGGGTTGCCCCGGTTCCTTGGTTGAGGTTTCGGCTTTTCCTACTTGATCCCCATAACCTGCAATAAGTGCTCTCTTCATTGTATATGGTTATTTGTATGAATTCCTAATCAGAACATCATTTTTATTTAAGAACAACTAGGAAAAACATTTAGGAATCAATTCCTAAAATCACTGTATTCTATTGTTTCGGGGCCGAGGTGGCCGATTGATTAAGACGTGTAACCGTCACCGATCACTAGCACTCCACCTATTCACAGGTTTGAGGTCAAAGTGGGACAGTAGCCAGGTACAGGTAGGTTATGTTCCTCCTGGCACTCTGTTTTGTCTTCAACAACAAAACCTGGTACCTCCTTAAATGACCGTTGCTGTTAATAGGACGTAACACATTGATAAATGGGACCTATTTTGTCTTCAAATGGCATACCGTAACAGAGGCAAATGTTCCACTACCATTTTCCTTTGTGGTGATGAGACAACAAACGAGATGTATTGATACTTATTAAAGGATGACCTAAGATGCACCTTTAAAACACTTTGCTTAACAGAAATTCGGTATACTCGTGAAATAGCCGTTAATTCGAAGGAATAGTTCTAAGTATACCTTTTAACTCCATTGATAGTCGTATAACTAAAACGTCATAGTTTTTTAATTTCGAAATCTTTTTAATACAAGTTCTTTCATTTTAGAGAATATTAATTGATTAAGTCCTTTCGACCTACAGAAAAGATAACAATAATAATAATAGATAAATAATACCATACTGTTGAATATAAGAAGGTAACTTACTTCAAGTCTTCTAATTTTTCTAGTTTCTGGTATAAATCTCAAACCAAAGGTTAATATAATCAATAGGGAAAATGACCAACTGACCCCAATTAATTAGTATAGGTATATAATGTCTATCGGACGCAAACACCCACAGAACAAAAACGACACCTTGGTTTACACTCTGCTATCTGGGACAAGGAAATTCCTTACTTGTTTGTGTTTCTTGTTTCCCCTTTTCTGTCGTTGTAACGTCTTTCCATCTTTCCGTTGTTGTGAGTTTCTCTTGTTCTAAGGTGGAGGTTTCGGTGTTTTCTACTTGGTCCACATAACCTGCAATATATCTTATCTGTATATGTATATAGTTTTGTTTTGTTAGGATCTTCATTGCACTAGGGAATACATTAAGAAGGAATCAACTGATGAAATGAAAGGACACTGTTATCTTCATAAATCAGCTTGTTAAACAAATTAGACATTTTGTGATCGAGATGTATCTTCCATTACCCTTTTCCTTTGTGTCTGTAATATAACAATCGATTTGTGTTAAAAATATTTTAAACCGCTATTTCAAGACATTAGTAATATATATATATATAAGTGTTACTTTATATTTCCAAAATTATAAATAGTCACATGTGTAAATTGATTCTGTTGTAATTGTAGATAACATTTGAATACTTATACAGTAAATCAGTATAGTCGTTGCGTACATTTTAATGCTTTCACGGTAAGTCAGGATATAGTTATAGGTTACATTTTAATACTTACACGGAAAGTCAGTATAGTTATAGGTTACATTTTAATTCTTAACGGTAAGTCAGTATAGTTATAGGTTACATTTTAATACTTACACGGTAAGTCAGTATAGTTATAGGTTACATTTTAATACTTACACGGTAAGTCAGTATAGTTAAAGGTTACATTTTCATACTTACAAGGTAAGTCAGTATAGTTATAGGTTACATTTTAATACTTACACGGTAAGTCAGTATAGTTATAGGATACATTTTAATTCTTACACGGTAAGTCAGTATAGTTATAGGTTCCATTTTAATACTTACACGGTAAGTCAGTATAGTTATAGGCTACATTTTAATACTTACAC
The DNA here is from genome assembly GCF_002113885.1 of Mizuhopecten yessoensis. NCBI lineage: Eukaryota > Metazoa > Mollusca > Bivalvia > Pectinida > Pectinidae > Mizuhopecten > Mizuhopecten yessoensis. The sequence continues at coordinate 236,626 of NW_018408920.1, forward strand.
GGTAAGTCATTATAGTTATAGGATACATTTTAATTCTTACAAGGTAAGTCAGTATAGTTATAGGTTACATTTTAATACTTACAAGGTAAGTCAGTATAGTTATAGGATACATTTTAATTCTTAACGGTAAGTCATTATAGTTATAGGATACATTTTAATTCTTACACGGTAAGTCAGTACAGTTAAAGGCTACATTTTAATACTTACACGGTAAGTCAGTATAGTGAAAGGTTACATTTTAATACTTACACGGTTAGTCATTATAGTTATAGGTTACATTTTAATACTTACACGGTAAGTCAGTACAGTTAAAGGCTACATTTTAATACTTACACGGTAAGTCAGTATAGTTAAAGGTTACATTTTAATACTTACACGGTAAGTCAGTATAGTTACAGGTTACATTTTAATACTTACACGGTTAGTCATTATAGTTAAAGGTTACATTTTAATACTTACACGGCAAGTCAGTATAGTTAAAGGTTACATTTTAATACTTACACGGCAAGTCAGTATAGTTAAAGGTTACATTTTAATACTTACACGGTAAGTCAGTAGAGTTATAGGTTACATTTTAATGCTTACACGGTAAGTCAGTATATTTAAAGGTTACATTTTAATACTTACACGGTAAGTCAGTACAGTTAAAGGCTACATTTTAATACTTACACGGTAAGTCAGTATAGTGAAAGGTTACATTTTAATACTTACACGGTTAGTCATTATAGTTAAAGGTTACATTTTAATACTTACACGGTAAGTCAGTACAGTTAAAGGCTACATTTTAATACTTACACGGGAAGTCAGTATAGTTATAGGCTACATTTTAATACTTACACGGTAAGTCATTATAGTTATAGGATACATTTTAATTCTTACACGGTAAGTCAGTATAGTTATAGGTTCCATTTTAATACTTACACGGTAAGTCAGTATAGTTATAGGCTACATTTTAATACTTACACGGTAAGTCATTATAGTTATAGGATACATTTTAATTCTTCCACGGTAAGTCAGTATAGTTATAGGTTACATTTTAATACTTACACGGTAAGTCAGTACAGTTAAAGGCTACATTTTAACACTTACACGGTAAGTCAGTATAGTTAAAGGTTACATTTTTATACTTACACGGTTAGTCATTATAGTTATAGGTTACATTTTAATGCTTAAACGGTAAGTCAGTCTAGTTAAAGGTTACATTTTAATACTTACACGGTAAGTCAGTACAGTTAAAGGCCACATTTTAATACTTACACGGTAAGTCAGTATAGTTACAGGTTACATTTTAATACTTACACGGTTAGTCATTATAGTTATAGGATACATTTTAATTCTTCCACGGTAAGTCAGTATAGTTATAGGTTACATTTTAATACTTACACGGTAAGTCAGTATATTTAAAGGTTACATTTTAATACTTACACGGTAAGTCAGTATAGTTAAAGGTTACATTGTAATACTTACACGGTTAATACTTACACGGTTAGTCATTATAGTTATAGGTTACATTTTAATGCTTTCACGGTAAGTCCGTATAGTTATAGGTTACATTTTAATGCTTACACGGTAAGTCAGTATAATTATAGGTTACATTTTAATTATTAACGGTAAGTCAGTATAGTTATAAGTTACATTTTAATACTTACACGGTAAGGCAGTATAGTTAAAGGTTACATTTTAATACTTACACGGTAAGTCAGTATAGTTGTAGCTCTCTGTAAAAGCAGTTTCCGGTACATCGACGATGTTAACTAAATGACAAGTTGACATTTCACGGAATTTGTAATAACAAATCACACTTTGGCAACCTCATCACTTTAGCCACCATATCATGACCAACACATGCATTTGAAAGTATAGAAGAACAAACTGTCTGAGTAGTGTTTTACGTCTTTCCGACAGCTAATTACATATGGTGCATGTCAGAACAAACTAACCCAGCACATATTATGTTCATCAGACATGTGAGATACTGACGTGAGATTTCGTATTATTTATCAGGTATTTGATTTCCGGTTTTGAATACCCCTTTAAATATTTTCTTAAGATATAAACACGTGTATTGCAGGCCTACCCTAAGTTCCATTGTCATTTTTAATAAACAGGTTCAATATGTATAAGAAAACAAATTAACTGTAATGATAATCATGACTTGTTAAATGTAAGGATCAAATATATAGTGTGGTTCTTACTTGTCAATATGCTACAACCATATGGATGTACCCAAACATACTCATGTATTGATAATTTAATGTATTGCCACTCGCTATCTTTCTTTAGATAAAGATATATTTTATCAAAAACGAGAGATATCTGATCAAAAACAAGAGACATCTGATCACAAACATTCAGATACGTATGAACTGATATTAGTAAATTAGTGCTTTACATGGACTTATTTCAACACAATTAAAGAAAAAAAGTTACCGCTTAAATTTGCAGTTGGTTACTGGTAACTTAAGAGATAACAAATCAATGTTATTTTCCCCTTACAAGTATTTTCAAATTTCTGTACCTTATTCCATACAAACCATCAGATGAAGCATTACTGAATTGCATAACCTGTCGATGCTTGTACTATTCAGTATTTGTTTGTAACCCTAGGTTCGGCGTCCTTTCTTAACAATGTAAGTTCATGACTAACTACTAGAAAGTTTTATTGATCAAAGTACCCGTATTCAATAAAAAAAATGATCACGTGTACAAGTGCAGATATGCTGTGGATGGTGTACATTAAGACATACCAAGGTTTTCCTCACTCTTGACGTAAGAGACGGTGTTGTTATCATTCCCATTGACGAGAGTGATCTCCACTGGAAGGTCGTGTAAAGGTCTATGATACCGCCGACATATGTTTGTATTTGAAATAAAAACAAGTAGGAAGCATGACGAGCGTACCATGCACATATCCATACAATCTTGTAATGTCTCATTTTTTGTACTGGCCTCGTCTGTCAATGTATCCCATACTTGTATCGCCATACCAGGGTACTCGGTCATTTCAATCGTTCCTGAAAAAGCAAGCACGTGCACGTTGCCTAACAAATATCAATGTTTACGTATGGTTTATCATCCGTGATTATGTTTCATGTCATAATTTCGAATATATTACAAAGATATACTTTTAGCCAATGACAGTTTCATAGATCTTGTAACAACAAGGCCTTACAAAATGCAAAAAAAATATCATTTCCAAGTTTGTATTTTGAATCCATCGATATTATGTAGTTAACAAGATTAACTTTTTTATAATGCTGTATATTTATATAATTACCGTGAAATCTATTTTGATTGATGACGTGATAGATATGATACAAATCGTGTAAATCATTATATTAATAAGATTGATTACTAGTATTGGTTATCTGTTACGTATGCCTATATATATAGGAGTAAACACTCAAAGGGTATAAAGCCAACTAAGTCCAAACAAGAAAACATCCGACTCTGATGACACCGAAATAATTAAGAAATACGTCCTGAATCGCACAACAAGTAGAAAACGACCCGAGGTTTTTCCGAACGATAACTGTTTGCAAACTTGGCTACATTGAGTACAAGTTGAGAGGTTACATGTAACACCATCCATTAGGTAAAGGGTGTGAACAACTTAACGATTTCTCATTCTACCACCTACCTGCCCTGTCAGCACAAACAAAAGAATGTCGCTGCTGGCATGGTTCGGCATACCAGCTGTGTGCTATTTCCCTGGAATTTTCTGTCATATTGAGTAGAAGACACTGTCGTTGGTTGTCGTCGTTGTTAGAAAATGTACTGAGGTATGTTGTATCCAGCGGGTCTGTACACTTTCCCCACGTGTACCACCGTCCGTCAAAGTTTGGCTTTAAGAACCCTAACCACAGTGGATGTCCAATCATTCTGTGGAAGGAAACCGAATTTACATGTTTTATACTGTCATATTGTACCACAATTACTTATCCAAGAGTAGTTAACAACGTTGTTAACCGTGCTTCCCTTTACCAAAGGACTTAGAGCGTTATGGGTCATTTTCGGCCTCATAAGAAGTGACAATTTCAACTTTAATATACTTGCTAATTTTTGTTATAAACATCATATTGGTTAAATGGAGCTAGCTTTCTTGGTGTAGAATTCTTCCAGTGCGCAAACATCGATACCCTATAAATGCAACGAAACGAGTTGCAAAATAAAGCCAAAATATGGTGTTTTCGGTCAGTAATTAAACATACGGAAATAAAAACCTCCGTATGTGACAAACAAAATTTTCTTTCTACGAACGAACACTTGTTTGACAATGTTTAAGCATGTCAAATATTTATTTGTTTTTGCCTGCGGAGGCTTTCAAACATGGAAGAGTGTTTAGTTAATTTTCTTCAAAATGGCCAATTTTCAACCAAATAGCGCACAACAGACGATATTCACGCATTTAATTATGAAAATACGCGTTTATGTCTCTCTTTGTAATGCATATCTCCTTACCTAGTTGTCTAATGACTTTGCAATTTCATACTTGCGTACTTCTTTTATTCCAGATTACGAATAAAACAACTTATTTTAAATTCCGGACGAGACCCTTAACGCCCCCAGTCCTTTAAAGTGCAACATGTATCGCAACTAAACAGTGCTAACACAAAACAAGCTTGGTACTGTATCATTTTGATAAAACAACATAAGCATTGCTTGAAATAATACTGTTATTGTTTGGAACGACAACACATTCTAAGCTTTGTAGTAAGTAATAAAAGGATACCAAGATATGAGGGACCAGGAAACAACCTATGTTTAAATAAAAATAGAAGGAATGCTGCACTAGACAAAGTGACCATCGACAACGGAGAAGAAATGAAAAGGCAACATGGTTCCAGGAAACGACAAGCTATAAGGAAAGACAATGTTAAAACCTTGAAAAGGGAGGCGAGATCAAATACTAAAAGGTTGAATTATTCCTACATTTCTTGTGACAACTAGCATGATGTTTTCCATTTTACTTCAGAAGAAAAGTATGTAGATTTTTAATTCATTAACTTTCGTATTCGAATTTCTATGTTCTGCTTTAGGTGATGGCGTGATTTCTCCTGCCCACACAACTCCAACAACCCAAGTGGAGTATAAAATGGTCTGGGTGGATGTTGCGGTATCTGTGCTGTGGCATTCAAGTGAGGTGGCACTATAAATGAAACCGGTGGAAGCACGGTCCCACTACAAACAGAACACAATACATCTCCATCCCACCCGCAGGTATACACACATATGGAGATATAATTAGCCAGGTGGTATAGTACTAGTAGTTAGCGCCTGATAAGGCAGCTCCTGCGAATTCCCCAAAACTGTATTGATTAATATACATGCTAATTGTATTCATTGTATTAAATTGTATATCTATGTACTGTAAAGCGCTTGAGAATGTCTTATGCTAGCTAGATAGGGCGCTATATCAAATGTTGTATATTTTTAATTTTCATTTAATAAACATCTGGTATGACTTTTGGACCGGTAGCCAGTCTAATCAACAATAACTTATGAGGAAGTTAATTAATGTATTAGCACTTACAAACCTATAACCAAAACATGTAATATACAAAGAGAGTTTTGAAAACGCTCACTGTCGGTAATGAAGAAACAGGTGATTCCGTAGATGCAGGAAATTATACCCCTCTGATTTTGATGTCGGCATCGATCCATAACTGAATGATTTGCATCCATTTAACGCATCCATCCACGAGGCGTTGGTGTTGACAACAGTGAAGATTTTTTTAGTTTTGTATCCATAAAATCCTGGAAAAAATTCCCATTTCATCATACATATAGAACAAGTACCAAAACCGAGTTGTATATCATTGATAATATCTATATTAGCTCAATTCTATCAGTTAGAAAGATAAATGCACGACAGATTGATCAAATGATTAGTAAACGGTGAAAACACATGCAAAAGATATCACAGTAGTGTGTTTTTCTTCTTCAAGTAAACAATTACGAAACTACGAGGTTAGGGCAGACAACATGTACAATAAGTTACCTACCTGTCACATTTACTTTCGTCATGCTGGCTTCCTGACATGCGACAAACAAATAATCTGCAAAAACAATTGTTTAGGTTAACTTATTCTTTTTGTATCGAGCATATAAAAGGGTGTCATTTGGTGAAATCTGTATCGTTGATGTTGTAAGTTTCCTATCTTACCTTAACAATATGCAATAGATTGGTTACGTTTATATTGAAAATTGAAACTAGACTGAACATGACTGAATTTGGAAATATAAACAAAGCATGTACCTGATATGCAGATGGTTATAAGATAGTAAATAAAGATCCGGTGTGACATTTCACCCCATTTACTATTCCCTGCAACTTCATACACTGCAAACAACAAGAAATGAAATCAATTTAATCAATAGGTCTTCGAAGCCAAAGTTTATCTTAAAATAAGGGTGCCAAATGATCACATACATCATCGTTGAAATTTTTAAAAAAAATGGAGATGATTCAATATAGGTATTACATGTTTGTGTACAAGGAATCTTCTTTGTTCTTTTTACACGACTATAGTTAAATCTGCTCTTAAGAATACAGAGAAGATATATCACACGTGAAAAATTATTTTTATTGATTGAGACCATTACATTTTCACTCTATTTTTTTAAATCAACAAGTTTAAGGAGCACTCTTTAAGAAAGCGCGGAGATAAGCAGTGTAACACTGGGCGCTATTATCTGCTGACGTCAGGCTTGACATTAAAGTTGCGTGCTATTATGAACAGATATTGTCCCAAGATTTTTCGCGATTTTTGTATTGTTTGATAAACCTAATGTTGATTGGAAATCACGCCTCTTTATCTGTATTAATTTTTAATGCATTTCTCATCGTTAACTGTTTAATTAAGTGACTGCTCCGTAATTTCCCATGTGTTAATGGAGTGGAGCGCTCCAACAATTGACGACCTAATATTGTTTTCATTTTTGTTATTGCTCTCGTGTCACATGTATTTATTATGCAAATAGTGGTAAGAGAAATAGTTAACACACTTTTTAAATTTATCGGCCGAAATATCGATTTTTGTCATTGAAATATGATTTAAAGTGATAAATATCGAGATTGGAATAAACAACACATTGCACTTATATTGTCGTTGCTATTGATCAGTGTTAGTTAAATATTACATCGCTAACGCTGTGAGAGTCAAACACTTATGCTTTAGCATGGGCAACAATATTCAGTACTTACCTATGGTTAGGAATGCGTTAATATCATACACACTTTTTAACCACAGAATTAACGTCCCAAAGCATCAAAAACTAATTTAATGTCAATGAATAATTGTCTGTTTGTGCATGGAAGTGAAACATAGCTGTTTATAGACAGTCTCAAACCGGAGAGGCCGTCAAATAGAACATTAGACAGCTATGATGATGCCTTCTCCAACGAAATATCAGGGACTCAAATTTCCTATTGGCAAACATTTATTTGCTCTCTCATTTGTTGTTCTTCATGGTGAGACTATTTTATTTGAATTCCTACCAGACAAAAGACTGGCATACCGTTGAGAGCTTGCCTTTCTGCTCCATTGATTTTTGCTAATGTAAATTCTTTGTTATAACAAATTTTCGCCTATTCAATCTTTTTGTCCTGCCATTACACATAACGTATCTTATTGTCTGGTAACAACTAGAAATCAAAAAGATATTTTTGAACACATTGATTTCCATCCCAAACAACTATACACGGCCTTTATTTCTGCTTGGCCAATGTATTACATATGGGGAGAAGGATCGATTTATAAACAAAAACGATTGTTCCAACCTATGACTATCTTGTCGATATTTGAGTTTTTCTAGTCTTCTGCCGTAATTAAATCCAGTTTAAAATCTTAATAATGACTGTAAATCAACCGACGTCTTAGTTCAAAGCTTAATGTTTTCCAGAACATTGACAAAAGCGATGCATGCATGTATATCTATTTTTCAAGCCATGTTGTTATATTTTTATATACTTTTTTGTTTGCTACATTATTATGTATGTAAACCTACCAAATGTTAATAAAGTTAATTGCTTAATGTTGAAATTTGCAAAGTCATTTATGACCCGAGTTTATACTGACCAATATGAACCTTTATCCTATGTGTCACCTACATATTTGACCGGCTTTGAACATGATCAAATGACTTCAATATTTTCAGCGCTTTTATGAAAATATGCTTCCATTAACGATTTTCACAAACTACGCAGTAATTGTTTTATATTGGAGTTATTTCTATACGGATTGACGCTCAGTAAATGCGATATATGTAATGCGTTATTTGCCAGTCTAGCAACATATTCTAACACAGACTACAGAGTAAATGCACTGTGGATAGTTATGTTACATTATACAACGCATATATACACAAGTATATGTGTATTTCAGGATAAATAAAGAAAAAAAAAGAAAAATGGAAAGAAAAAAATTACAGTGTCAACACATCAGGATAATACAGGAAATATATTTGATCCGAATTGACAATAATAGAAAATTGGGATAAATCTAAACAAAAGGATTTTTTTTCAATTTATTGTAAAAAAATGTGTTCTAAAACATTTATGGTACAAATTCAGCTTGATTGTGTGTTACCATCAATAAATACCATTAAGTCGCATAGTCCTTTTCAAACCATCAGGTCCTAAAGCACCGTTATCGATAACGCAATCGGTTGATCAACAAATATATTACAGCACGAATAGCGAGGACAAAAACGTCAGTAAATGTTTATTGATAATAAGTCGGCATCAACTGCTCTCCTATTAGTTGCTATGTAATCAAGAGAAAATGTCGTGTGCATCAATCAACAAGTCGTATCGTTATCGTCTGTGTTCAATACTGTAAACCTGATCAAATACAAACAGGGACAGCAATTTCAGTTTAATGTTTTTTATTGATTTGTACATTGATTTACACGGTACGTTACAATGTCGATTGTTTCATGATTGCATAAATTGAATTTGAAAACAAGTAGTTCTACATTGAAAGCACGTAGTTTTGTGTTTCCTACGTGTATTTTGCACCACAAAAGAAAGGTAAGATTGTTTTTTTGATTCTTTTAAATATGTTTTAGTACAGACAGTAACTTGTTCATGTCTTAAACATGTTTATGTCGTTGAATACAGTTTGTAAGATATAATCTACCTCATTATTTCCTGACATCAAGCCCAAATTTACAAAATGTTGATTTTTCATGTTCAGGTTAAAGGCAAAATAATATAAAATATTCATAAAAAACATGGCGTCTCGTTTGCTGTTAATATTGTTACCTAGGTTACAATTGTTGCAGTTTACCATGGAGCCTATTTATACTACTGCTATATAGTCTTGTAAACTAAAGTTCAGTGACCTTTTCTTAGAAACAATTTTACATTGTGTTGTATATTCTGTTATACTCTCTCTGGTTTCAACAAATATTTTACTTTTGTTTATAGATATATAACGATAATCACTTATGACATACATTTTCATTTACGTACTTGTAGAATTGTACCATAAGAATTAACGAACACAGTCGTCTTTGTTTTATAACCCATGGTTGTAAAATGCTAAAGGAAGAATCCCAACCTGTTTGTTATAATACTTACAGCAGTTAGACGCATATTAACAGAACAGATATGGAATATTTGGGCTGGATTTCTATTCCTCATTTTCTACTCTTGGTGTTGCCAGGTAAGTCATTGTATAAATGACACGGTAAGATTTCCTTTAATAATCACACTACATTGCCTGTGAGATACAAGTTAGATGATTGGTAATTTGGAAGGGATATACGTCATGACATATTTCAATTTGAGAAAAGTTAGAAAAGTATGTTCGTATATTTTAGCAATTATGATTATAGAAATAGTAAAGAAAAAATGTAAATGTCGTGCAGTTTCACAAAACCATGTTATGACTACGAACGTATAACGCAGAGCTGTAAATATAACATTAGGCTTACTCTTTCGGTATAATAGTTATGTAAAATAATTTGCTAATATATAATATATACAGTACTCCAAGGAACTGGTTTTTGAAAATGTTTCGTCACATTCTGCAGTATGTATAATAACATCTATTTGTTTAGGCGTCATTGGTCAATATAATTGGTGAATTATTGGATAGTACTAACATCAAATTGTACTCTTGATCTCTATATCTTGCAGTAAAGCTTGTAGTAGCCAATCCGCTGATGTACAATACAACGCTAGCTGTAACAGGTACGTGATACAACATACAATACTTTATGAAAGGGCGTAAAAGGTCATAAAGTATTTATTTATAAATGGTTTTAATAGCTATGCTCAGATTTATGCAAAATATCAATGTTTTATATTGAATTTAATAAATGGTCTTATAATATTTTTATATTACATACGTTTGTTGTTTATATAACTATATCATTTCATGCCTAATTCGGTTTTCAATTGTAGGCATTTTTGCAAATGTCTTGTATAGTTTCATTAACTGCATGTTTTAAGGGTTTTTCGGACCAGCAAACTGGCATGAGATGGTAGTATGTAACGCTAATGCGTCATGGTTTGATGCGTTCCACGAGTGTGAATCTATCGATCATTCCATCGCAACAGCATCGTCAAACGGAGATAAATTTGTCCATCTCCGCAATTACTTGTTCAGGTATCATCCCGAGTAAGTATAATGTTGTTGTAAGGTATTTTAATTGAATTGAAAACTTTATAACCCCAGCCCCCCACAAAACAAAACAAAAACCCTAAAAAAACATAACATTACATAAAAACAAAACAATAAAATCTAAACAAAAAAGAGACAAGAATACTCAAATTCCCAAAAACAGCAATTATAAGACCTTTTGATAAAATTTAGACGGCTAATGACACCAGACTCAAAATAAGAAAAAGAAATATTCAAATTTCTAAACCTTTATTAAAACAATACTCGGGCTTCCTTAACTAAAGTTAGAACTATAAGAAACTAACTAATTCCCTTAATATGATGCGCAAAGAAACTTTTTATTAAAACTATAATCTTCACTTATTGACAAATCTATATTTCCTCTATACAATGGTTTCGTAGTATCAATTCTATCATGAAACTTAAACATAGAAATAAAACTGACCCTCCTCTGGTTATTAATGGTGATATATTTTATTGACAACGCTGTATCTTTTAATGAATATGTCACGTCTGCATCTGTTTATGAAACGACTGCTGACGACTAACCTTCTGACTGCCCCTGACCTCAACATTACTTCTAAACAATTGGCATAATTAACAGGACGTCATTGAAAAGCTTCGAAAACATAGTACTAATATAACAACAGGTCCTGACACCATCCCACCTAAATTATAAGAGGAATCTTATGGTCACGTATGCTATCTCTTCATCTTATATTTAAAAATCAATATGAACATATTTGCGTTATAACTATTGCAAAAAAAACGCTTATGTTACACCTGTATATAAGGGCAACGATTGATAGGGTTTGGTACGTTGGTCTGATGATCTGATCTATACGTTGACTTGAAAAAATATGGAGTAAGTGTTAACATGTTGGAATGGTTCTATTCTTACTCAACTGATAGGAGACCGAGTGTGGTCATGGGTGGATCTACATCTGTTATTGGACAACTGCACAGTCAGGCGTACCACAAGGGTCACGTGTAGGGCCATTTCTATTTTATTGCATATTAACAATAGTGAAATATGCTGCTGCCAAGTTAAATGATGATTTGAGAAAGATTTCTTTATGGGCAAATAAATGCGGAATCATGTTTAATCCGAGAAAAACTATTTTCCTCTTCACACGGCAATTTGACTCTGAGACTTATTCTTCAGTAATTTAGCTATCAACAACGTTGCTAATCATAAACAGATTGGTTTTGTTTTCATCAGCCATGCAAATTGGTCTAACCATGTAGATTATATCTATGAGAAAGCTTGCACAAATAATTCACTTAAAACCTTGAAATAGAGAGTTGACAAAAGATCCCTAGAGATTATACATACTACATTTAAACGACCGATTTAAGAATATGGTGATATCATACGGGCGAACTGTACCCAGAGGGAATGCATGTCCTGGACAGGTTAAAGACGAGGAATAAGTCATAATATCTTATACAAAGAAACTAACATAGTTACACTTGCATTTGCATCAAAAATTATATTGGTAAGGTTTATTAATAAGAGATGTTCCAAACAAGTGTACGAATCCATTTAGGTTTATGCAAATAATAACACAGAAATTATCGTTTTCGTCACAATACACTGGTCGATGTGCCATTAGCAAGAACCCGTCTTTATAATCCTAGTCTTTTTCCCTCAAAGTTATGTCTGAATGAACAATCCAACTTGTTCATTTCCAACAATGACATAAATTGGAGCCCTAAACGAACTATTTATTCTCACTTTGATAAAGATACTCATGGTAGTGTTGGTTTTTGTAATATCATGGTGACAGAAAATTAATACTTCCCTCAATTAAGACATCCTATGAGTAGCCTGTATGAGTGTTATCCAACTGGACCCTGCGATAACTTCAAAGACTACTCCTTAACTCCATATCTGATCTGAGTGATTATATTCCAATGAATATTCAAACTTTTCTGTATGGCTCTCAAAGTCTTGGTGTTAGTTCGAATATGCATGTTTCTGTTTTAGAGATGATTCAGCGATAATTTTGATACTTGGCAAATTTATTAGACTTATAAGCATACTTGGTGCTTTGGATGTTGGAAGGTTTGTCAACTGTCTTGGTGTTCCAATTCGGAATGGTGTAGAGAAATGGGCAATTTGTCTGTGCAAGCCTCCAGTTCATGTCTGACCGTTATTTGTAGCAACCCCCGCTTTTTATTTCAATTATAGAAAGTAATGATTCGATAACAACTAATGCAATGCAATATCAATGTTTATATTATTTTTAAATATTTGTATATGTCTACTATCAATATGACATGATGCACTTTTTATGAGTAAAGGGGAGGACTTTCATATACATTTATTGTCTTTACTGTAGTGAAACACTATTCTTTGTTTCTACAAGATTAATAATATTTCAAGGCGTCATCGAGAAGAAACAAAGAATACTGTTTCCCTACTGCAAGGATAATGTCAACAATAACACAGTAGTAAAGATGATCAGGTTGACGTACCAGTATAAACATCTGCTTCCGTCATTCGGAACTATATTGAAGTAGCTGTTGCCGATTTTCTAATGGGGCGCCGAATGAGGGGGGAATGATAGGGGAAACTTGTGTGCTTAAGGGTGACAAGTATCAGCCAATCAGACACGCTGTTACAAAGATTAGGTATAATGATATGCTTTGCCTGTTGCCTAATTATTTTTTATGCAATACCTATACAATAAAACTCTCAATACTGATATTTTTCGATCACGCTCAGAAATCACTTACATCTATGAGACAACACTGAAATGTATTCAATGCAATGTTACTGTAAACACATTAACCGGTAATATTTGCCACACCTTCATAATTATGCTATTGATACATATTCTGTGTTATACAGATTCATTGGCGTCCCACTTTGGACTGGACATTTGAAACCGAACTTAGACGAAGTTTGGTATCTGCGAGATAAGTGTCATAAAACTGTGAACGAGGGTGTAAGAAATACTTTTGTAAACAACACCATCGGAGAACGGCAATGTCTGCTGGTGAACATGTCTCTGAACGCAGCTCATATGGCTTACACCTGGTACGCTACGTCCTGTTACGAACAGCATCCGTTCATTTGTGAACTAAACTTAGGTAAGGTAAAACAATGTTTAAACCACATAATCACTTCAATCAATAACGATTGAAGGTCCTTATGATTTAAATGAGGTATCTGGTCTAATTAATATTGCCTACGTTGAAACGTCATTCATCCAACACACAACTATTCCGGTTGTCCCTCTATCAAGGTTTTCCTTAGAGAACAGTCCCTTTTTTATACAAACTTTTCGAAGCGAAAGCCAAAACAAAAATATCCAGACTTTTTTTTATCTTTGAACAAAACTGACCTGATTACGAGGGCTCTGTTGTAGAACTAGCGAATTATATAAACGGCATCATAAATTGCATAAGTGATTTGTGACACGGGTCTAAAAAGTCTTTATTTAAGCGAAACAACTTCTAGACGGGTTTCATAAATCTCGTGTATATGAATCAAACATCCTTTTAATCACATTACAAAGTACGCATGCGCATAATTGAGAAAAAAATAAAGATCATGATCACGTATTTAACGTCGCTATATTAAATACTAAGCCAAAATCTCGTGACGTCATGTCTGTTTATTATACACATTTGCGTCCAAAACAAATAACATTTCAATTAGGCAAAATGAGAAAAAGGCGTAGGTGCATCACATGCATAACGTATTGGTGATAGTGTTATATAAGAATCATGCTTATTACAGGAGGCCGACCTGTGGAGCCGTATGAAGGAATGCAGTTACAAGATGTCGACAGAAACACATCTGTAACAACATCGGCTAACATAACAGTGGAAGACTGCATCAAATCAATGAAACTGTCAGCCAAAACATTTATTGCTGACTATAATTCCCCTTCAGAAACTTGTACGCTTTATAAACGGTCGGTATTCGAATTGCCGTATGAAGTAAATTTGACTGTCATCAGCGCAGACAACACTTCTATTGCATTCCTGAAGAGCGAGGAAAACATTGGTAAGTATGCTAGCAACAGATACCAGTTGAGAAATGAGTGACAGCTGATTTTAAAGTCTATTAATACATTCACCATATGTAATTTCAATTTACCACTTCAATTCTAATTTCCATTCAATACGTTAAATTACCTTTCATTAATTGCAAGGAAGATTTTTTTAATCCCAAAAAGCATACGCTATTGCTTTAAAATTATTTAATCAGTTTTATTTTCGAAAACAAAATTATGTCAAGTGAAGTACGCACATAAATAACGTTTGATTTATTTATGAATTTCGTCTCTATATGAACTTAAATGTTCCGAGGATATCAAACACAAACAAGTCAACCGTTAGACTTACCTTGAAATTATGCGAGGGGTCTCCAATTAGATTATTTTACTTTTTGTAAAGCTTTATATCTTAAATATATGTACATATCAAATGTTGACCTACTGCAAAAGTAACGCACTTCATTTAAGCTTCGGACTGAACTAATATAGCCCCGACACTATAGATATATGACTACCGGGACTTTTAGTTAATATATTGTTTAGACTTGAGAAGTACATCTTTGTAGGTATTGAAATACGCCTGTAGCATTGACTTGTTTAAATTGATTTACAAATGACATGGACTTTTGAGAGAATATATGCGGAACAAAACACATAACTTATAGTTACGCTTAAGTTCTGTCAAAAAGTTTGTCATTTCAACCACTTTCGTTAAATATTACTATTGGCGATATAGCAAGCAAGATCAAACATATATATCTTCATCGATCATCCAGTTAGTACACGTACAGCCTTCACGTAGTAGTGTTTTGTGATGTGACTGAAGTCAGTTTATATAGCAGTTATAGGACAAGGAAAGGAATCCATCAAATTCTGAGGAAAGTATCGGCCATATATAAGTATGAGGGGAAATATAAATTGCTATTTTGACAGAAATTGATTACGGGAAGCATTTTGTCATTATCACACTCTTATTTTAGTCACAGTTCTTCCGCTGCCGGACGCAGTTTATACAAACATCTATGCGATTACAGATTTACCATGTAAGTATACCAATAATAACAAAATAATGATATGAGGAACTTAACCATGGTATCTCTTTATAATTTGACGTTCAGTGTCGTTTTTGGCACATGTTTGTGGAATTATAACTCTCAGTTTCGTTACATGCATGGTGAAATCTCTTTATACAGGAAACTTCACTTTCTAAGAATGGGACACTACACTATATGATCTCTCAATATGAGCAACTGCACTGTGTTATCTTTCAGTATATAAAACTGCACTATGTGATCTCTCAGTATGAGAAACTGCACTATGTGATCTCTTAGTATGAGAACTATACTTTGATCTCTCAGTATGAGAAAATGCACTATGTGATCTCACAGTATGAGAAAATACACTGTCTGATTTCTCAGTATTGAAAACTTCACTGTGTGATCTCTCGGTATGAGAAACTGCACTGTGTGATCTCTAGGTATGTGAAACTGCACTATATGATCTCTCAGTATGAGACACTGCACTATGTGATCTCTCAGTATGAGAATTGCACTGTATGATCTCTCAGTAACAGAAAATGCAATGTGTGATCTCACAGTACGAGAAACTACACTATGTGATTTCTCAGTATCGAAAACTACATTGTGTGACTCTCAGTATGGCAAACTACACTCTGTGATTTTTCAGTATTAAAAACTACACTGTATGATCTCTCAGTATGAGAAAATGCACTGTGTGATCTCTCAGTATGAGAAACTGCAATGTGTGATATCTCAATATGGGAAACTACACTTTGTGATCTCTCAGTATTTTAATAACACTGTGTGATCTCTTCGTATGTGGAACTGAACTATACTTTCTCGATATATTGAAACTTTTACTGTATAATCTTAAAGTAAGTTTAAGCAAAGCACTGTATGATTAAGGTATAGCTGTCATTTGAACTGCAGGTGTTTGTTTTGTTGGACTTTTTTCCTATGAAACAATGGCACTTTATTGTAATATTCATGAACATAACTAGTTCAATATGATATTATTAGCTATTACAGAATCACAAAGTTTTTGTAAATATCTAAAAATGCAATATTTGATCAATATGACGGATTAACATGGACTACACGATGGATACTTGACAGGAGAAACTGTACCAACGGCTATTATATTGTATCTTTATTTTAAATGTTTGCATTGTTTATAACGTAATGAAATTTGCGAACATAAGTATGTTTACGAAAGAGAAATTTTATGTTTGTTCAAATAGGTTATATCTATGAAGCATCATCGACAGCGACCACATGTGATCCTATTCCATCATCTACAGGTAAATATGTGTGTAATGAAGTACCATTGAATAATTATTTTGCACAAAATAGCAGAGCACATTATTTATTCCTTTGTAAATAGTATGCTTCATTGAAATGCTTTGAATAACAAAGAAATGCAGTCTTTTTGTAGATTTAGCAAAAATCACAATGTTAGGATTATCGTTGAGAGAACCTTATTTAATCCATGATTTGATCATCACGCTGTTTCATTGGACAATCTTTGAATTATGACGTCAAATCAAATACGCCTCCGATTTCTATTGTGACGTCAATGATTCTAGGAAATTGTTTTCCTGATCAGACCAAAAATAAATTATTTCCATGGGAAAATATATAGTCAAATAAAGATATGATATGAAGGATAGAAAGGTTCCCAGATGGTTGCTATCAGTTCATCTAACTCTCATTAGTTTTTTTTCTCAAATTGAAAACCTTGGAAATTATTGACTTATTCAAGTGAGATAACTTTTATAACCAACCATCACTTATTAAGGATTTAATTGTCGTAGTTGTGTTGATAATGTAGCGAAATGCAGTGATGCAACATGTGCCAAAATAAAACTCTATCACAGAGATTAGAATAAGGTATGTAGTAATAGAGATAAAATAGTCGGACACATTGAAAGTTACAACTATACATTTTGTATTTTCCAGGTGTGTTCTTTGAAACGACCACTGCAACTTTGGATATCTCTAGTTCACTTAATCAGTGGATAGAAGTGGTAAAAAAAGATAATGTTGTCGACGAGAAGACCTTATCGTCGTATCGTAATAAGCGTGTGAGTGCCAAAGACAGCCGAGCCTCCTGTCAGGCTATGGGCGTGCTTGGTGCTTTATTTATCGCTTCTGTTGTTCTTCTGATTCTCCTGTCCGACTTACCAAAGATCATACCACAAATCCAACAAAAAGATCATCAATGGAAACCTGACAAAACTAAAAGAAAGTCAGATACTTTGTTTTCCAAAATGAAAAATACATTTAATCGTCGAAACTCGGTCTGAAATTTAAAAAAAAAAATCTTACTCAGTGAATTATAACGTTTTTTTATAATCTATATTGTATTGAACGTTGACATTATTTTACAATGATTTTATGGAACAAATACCTTCAATTGTTCATTTAAAATGATTGAAATATGCTACAAGAATAAATGTAAAATATGTTATATGTAAATGTTTATTTGAATATCTGTGTTAGGATTGTGGCCAGCCACTTAATAGATAGTTAGTCATAGTAGTAGTTTATTTCCAGTAAAAGGACAAATATACCGGACTATGCTTATATCAGTTAAAAGTTCGTTTCCGATTTCAGTTGCCCTATAATTAAATAACAGTTTTTGATAACTCCGAGCTTTTTCAAATATACTTTGGAAAGAATTGATGGTGGGATGCATATACCACATCTTTCGGAACTCTGTTCGGTAATTTAACAGTTCTGATCATAAAGAAGTTGCATCTTAGAGACGTCTTGGCTTGTCTTTTGAAGATCTTCTTGGAATTTTATCATGAGGCCGACTATGCCTAGTCTTTCCATAGTGTTACAAAGGAACAATAATATGTAATATATCCCATTCAGGATCTTTTGAAGTTCAATCGTTTCCCATCTCTATAGTTAAGGAGAGAGTATGAGATTTTTCAGTCTCTGAGGACATGGTAGGTCCTTCATTCCTAGTTAACAATTGTAGCCCGGCGTTTCTATCCTTCTTGTCAATGCACTATAACTTGTATGTAGATCAGACTGATCTTGCAAAATCCAGCTGCGATCTGTATTACGGCAAAACAGTTGTTGAGACCATGACGTTAAATGTCCGCTTTTTTCACGTATCCCCTCATTAATCGGAATGGCCTTCAAGCTGACCTTCGTTTCAACTCATGTTGGCATAAACCGAAGATGTATTTATGCAAAAAAAAACGTTAACGGTTAATATCCAGCAGAAGGCCCAAACTGGCATCCTCCTTTTCGAAAAATGCCTCGAGTTTGAACATAGAACACCTATTTACATGTTTTGATTTTAATTTTATAAATGCCATTACAAATACTAATGCATATCCTGTCTTGAATAATCACAAGCGGAATAACGATTTTATAGTGTGCTACAAATCTTGTAATTTAAACACTCTGTGTGTTCCTTTGTTTCCACTTATGAACTAAATTGAGTTTTGTAATACCATATATGTGTGTTCTTTCTAACCAATCCTTCAATAATGAAAAAGTAAGTTGTTAACCTTCGTAAGCTTACACACTTGCTCACTCTCTTCGTTCTTCTACTTCACTCTTTCGTTCTTCTCTATCTTCTTTTTGTTTTCTTTGTTATTTTCATTTATGATGGTGTAAAAATTATTGATGTTACCATGTACATTGTATAAAACATTCCTGGGAAAGGCTTCATAATTTGGAATAACTTGTGCCTAATCCATTTGGAAATTCTGCAATAAAATATGTTTAAATTTAAATCAAGCTTATACTTTTTTATCAAAACCAATTATTCACAAGGGATTTTTTTTATTCCAATTAAAAAATGCAAGATTTGGCTTCGAACATTGTTGTGTCTAGAAGATACAAACATCTTCAGAGAATATGATCATATTACGCTTTATACGGAAATTAATCATCATATAACTCAAATAAATTTCGACCAAATAAAAACGTTTCTCAATATTAACCGAACATATGCGAAAGTTGTGAAAAATGAATTATTTGTTTACTCATATCAGTAAATAAAATACTGTCTTAACAGGTGAATCTTGGGTTTTCTTTCTAAAAATGTTTAGACGTTTTATTAACGACTATCCTGTAGTATCGATGATATTACATTATATCTGTTTTGAACAAGAAATACATCTTTAATGACGGTTTTATGTCGATTTTACATGGATATTCAATGTAACCCTGATGATGTTTATTTTGTGAATGTCAATTGAGTCAGTGATATTTACATAGCTGCTAAGTTATGTAAATCAAATACGACTGTGTTTTGTACACGAATTAATTATATTTTCTATTACTTTTTTAATTAAAAATATCGCAAATAATCACGGTTTTGTCGGAAATTTTCCCTCCTTGAAATAAAGCCCTATCGGTCGACGACTATATATCAGGAGAACTACTTATGGTAAAACTTTCAGTCTTCCATATTGGTCAGCATTTGGCCAACTGGGTTCACTGCTAGTACACTAAATAGTATCTATAAAACGTGACCATGTTTCAACCACTTCTTGAAACCTTAAATCATTATGGTAAATATAAATATATCACATTTTCAACAAAAAAAAAGAACTTAAAAGGATTGAAAGCCGATCCCATCAGACACGTTGTTAACCGAAAACAACTGAAATGACAGTATTAACCTCGACAAAACGCTTAATGCTGAACCAGACAAACAACAGCATAAACCTCGACAAAACGCTAAATGTGATACCAGATGAACGACAGCATTAACCTCGACAAAATGCTTAATGCGGAACCAGATAAAAGACAGCATTAATCTCGACAAAACGGAAAATGTTGAACAGGTGAAAGACAGCAATAACCTCGACAAAACGCTAAATGTGGAACCAGATGAGAAGACATCATTAACCTCGACAAAACGCTAAATGTGGAACCAGATGAAAGACAGCATTAATCCCGACAAAACGTTAAATGTGAAACAGGTGAAGGACAGCATTAACCTCGACAAAACGCTAAATGTGGAACCAGATGAAAGACATCATTAACCTCGACAAAATGCTAAATGTGGAACCAGATGAAAGACAGCATTAACCTCGACAAAACGATAAATGTGGAACAGATAAAAGACAGCATTTACCTCGACAAAACGCTAAATGTTGAACCAGATAAAAGACAGCATTAATCTCGACAAAACGCTAAATTAGGAACCAGATAAAAGACAGCATTAACCTCGACAAAACTCTAAATGCTGAACGAGATGAAAGACATCATTAATCTCGACAAAACGCTAAATGGGGTACTAGATGAAAGACAGCATTAACCTCGACAAAATGCTAAATGTGGAACCAGATGAAAGACAGCATTAATCTCGACAAAACGCTAAATGTGGAACCAGATGAAAAACAGCATTAACCTCGACAAAACGCTAAATGTGGAACAGGTGAAAGACAGCATTAACCTCGACAAAACGCTTAATGTGGAACCAGATGAAAGACAGCTATAACCTCGACTAAACGCTGAATGCGGAACCAGATAAAAGACAGCATTAATATCGACAAAACGCTAAATGTGGAACCAGATGAAAGACAGCATAAACCTCGGCAAAACGCTAAATGTGGAACTAGATGAAAGACAGCATATTAACCTCGACAAAACGCTAAATGTGGAACCTATAAAAGACAGCATTAATCTCGACAAAACGCTAAATGTGGAACCAGATGAAAGACAGTATTAGCCTCAACAAAACGCTAAATGTGGAACCAGATGAAAGACAGCATTAACCTCGACGAAACGCTAAATGTGGAACCAGATGAAAGACAGCATTAACCTCGACAAAACGCTAAATGTGGAACCAGATGAAAGACAGCATTTACCTCGACAAAACACTAAATGTGGAACCTGATAAAAAAAAAAAACCAGCATTAATCTCGACAACACAAACAGGTTTTCTGAGTGATAGATATATAGGTGAAAACACCACACTAATATATGACTTAATGCATTTTATAGAGGAAAACAATATTCCTGGACTTATGATCCTTGTTGATTTCGAGAAAGCTTTTGCCTCTGTTTCATGGCCTTTCATATATGAAGTATTCAGATTTTTTAACTTTGGAGACAGCATTATAAAATTATAAACTTTTAATAATCAAACCTCATCTGCATTAATACAAACTGGCTTCCTATCAAACAGTATCCCTATCAAAAGAGGCTGTCGTCAAGGGGACCCGGTTTCATCTTATCTTTTCTTACTTGTGGCTGAAATCTTGGCTTTTCTGGTAAAAAAAAAAAAAAACATAAAAGGTATAAATGTAAATAACAAAGAACACAAACTCTTACAGTTCGCCGATGACACAAGTTATATTCTAGATGGTTCTGAGAAATCATTCACTGAGGCTTTGGAAACTTTTGAAAAGTATGCCTTAATATCAGGTCTGAAAGTAAACACAGACAAAACACAAGTTATATGGATAGGCTCAACGACATTTAGTGCAGATGTTTATCACCATCGATGGAAACTAAAATGGAATGTTACAAATTTCAATCTATTGGGAAAACATTTTCCTGTTGAACTAGACAAAATTACATACCTTAACTACAAAAACAAAACAAATGAGATAGAATTAATGTTAAAACAATGGTCTAGAAGAAATATTACTCCTATAGGAAGAATAGTAGTTCTTAAATCTCTCATAATCCCCAAAATAACACATCTGTTTATTGCAATACCTAACCCCAGCAAAAACACAATTCAGTACTTAAACACTTTATTTTTCAAATTCATTGGCAGTCAAACACGGAAAAAATTTAAAGACAAACTCTAGTGAAAAATTGTAAAGACGGAGGATTAAAATTGATTGACCTAGATAAATTTATTACTAGCCTCAAATCAACTTGGATTAGACGGCTTCTCACAGCAAAAACAAAAGAATGGATTAATTTGTTTAAAGCGGAAATAATTTGCACACACAATATATCACAATTCAATGTCGACCACTTAAAACTTATCAAATCGACCAATAAATTCTGGAAAGATGTTCTTGATGCTTGGGTAACCATCACAGAAAACAATCCTCCCAAAACACTTATAAAAACAATCAACACTATAGTATAACCCAAATATGTTGATCATTTATTCCTCTTTCTTCTATATAGACATGCATGTCAAAGGTGTAAATAATTTAAATGACATTCTGCAAAATGATAACACTTTTCTCTCATTTGAAGAATTCAAACAGAAAAACACTATACACTCAACCAGCTTTCAATAAAAAAAAAAGGTGCATATAGACTAAACAAAATCAAAGAACAACCACCCCAGACCCTTCATTTCATTTCACCTACAAATAATATTAAAATCCATCAAGGGAAGTAAAGATATGTACACCACACTAATGAATAAACAAAATACATGTCAAAATACAGCAGAACAAATGGAAATCAGATGATATATTTAGTGCAATTAATTTTAACCAAATATATCAATTACCCTTCCAAACCACAAAAGAAACAAAAATCCAATGGTTCCAATATAAAATCCTGAACCGAATTTTTACCACTAATTCATACTTAAAAACAATTGATATTAAAGACTCTGATACTTGTTCACTCTGTAGAGAACACCCTGATAAAATAGAACACTTATTTTGGAATTGCATCAACACCTAACACTTATGGGAAAATCTTAGAAGATGGATTCATAATAAACTTGGTAAAATATTGACCTTGATATAAGTACAATTCTATTTGTGGTCACAGGAGATACTAATGAAACAAAACCAACTAACATCATTATTATATACACTAAATACTACATATTCTGTACTTCAAAGAAAACAGGAAATATCTCAATAATAGGATTGGACGAATACCTAACTCAAACATTTACATACGAAATGACCTTGTCACAAAAAAAACATGCAAATCCAAAAATTCAACAAAGCTTGGAATGAATGGAAAAACCTATTCACTGAAGTCCAAAAAAATACACCAAAATTATTTGAAAACCAAAGCCAAGTGAATGAACCTCAAATAGTTGGTCACCCATATATCCTTATGAATTACACTAATTAAATATTGTTGTCTTTTTATATGTATGTGTAGCCTTTTATACACAGTAATATCTACATGTGCTAATAACTTGCTAATATACATGTATTTTATACACCTAAAAAGGGCATAATGTATACTGTTGAAATGTGTCAACTCCTAAAACATTGATCTCCCTAGATTGTGAGTAGTTACATGTATGCATTTGTTGAGTATAGTACATGTCTTTAGTGTATGTGAATATGTATATTGTACATGAACATGTATAGCTCTGTATGCAAGTTTATGTATATAAACATGTGTATGTGTAGCAGTGTACAAACGTGTGCATATCTGCATAAAATACAAACAAGTTCTTACAAAGTAAAAATATTTTTATTCTTTTCCTCTGTTTAAAAAATGTCAAATTGTAAACTTGTACAAATTTAACATATGACAATACCAAATTGTGTACTGTAACTATGATGTATCACAATGCCAATTTTATAATGTATACCTATAATGCATTACAATGCCAAATTGTATACTGTATAACTATAACATATATATCACAAAGCCAAATTGTGTACTGTTCAAGTATAACATCTCACAATTCAAAATTGTATAACGTATAACAATAACATATCACAAGGCCAAATTCTTTACTATATACCTATAACATATCACAATATTAAAAGCATATCCATGTTGGAAGGAATTGGTATTTTACTTCATTTAATCTGTTACAATCTGTTAATATCAAACATAGAATTGCCTAGTTGTCATTACATTCCGAAGAAAATATTATCGTAGCACCAAACCCTGGGAAATAATATCGTAGCACCAAACCCTAAAAATATTATCGTAGCACCAAACCCTGGGAAATACTATCGGTAATTTACTTGTTTGGATAGAAAAACCTCGATAAATCTGTCATCCGAGTTCGGAAAGGAAGACCATGACAGGTGCGGTTTGTGAGGAAAAACCCGTATGGCTTTTACATTACTGAATGTGAAAGAGAAGCGAACGATCGTCAACTTTAATTGAAAAACTACCCGATTGCATTGAATGTTTTCGATATGTACACAGTACAATCATATAAAGGCCGTATCGGTCTCCAGTTCATGCCACACATTTTAATTAATTGCCAGTATAGACACTCAAAGCAACATTACAGGTTTTGTAAACATGACCAGCTAAACAGCTGAAGGACGCATATAGAAACGTGTGACCTCAGTCATAGGTATTGTGGAAGATTTCCAATATCCGTTTAAGAATGTTACATCAATATATGCCTTCTATAGTGTACGAAATAACATTGAAGCTTATCCTGGATACTATACCTAACGCAACAATACACGCTGAAGGTATTTGTTAGATTGCAGGTTACCTTGATTGGTATGAATTCAAACGCCAGTAACACAATACAGAGAGAGAGAGTATTGAAGTCTCAACAAAACCGTTATTTGAATTTAACATTGATATAACTAGGGCAAAATATGAACTTTAAGAAAGATTTATAATTGATACAAAGAAGAAGGAGAATAAAGTCATGGGTTCCTGAAGGATAAGCGTCTTCTGCTCTATCGACAGCATACACCATGTTCTACCATCTCAGGTATATCTGTACATTCTCCATTTGTCGTTGTTCTAGCAAACGTAAGTAAATCAGTACCGAAAAGTTTCCAAAAGAACTTCTTTTTCATAAGGATTTTAACGTAACTTGTCCAGAAAGAAAATCATCACAATTTTCCTTTGTCGCACATTCATGATAACATGATATCGCTGCGTCTCGTCGTAATAGGTAAGGTTATGCTTATTACAGATGCGTTGATGTTATCATACTACACAACTTTATAATATGTCATTTGCAACGTGAACACCAAACTAAGCAGTCTATATTTTTGTTAAAAAATCACAACTTAGCTCAGCTAGGTCTTTATCGTTAATGTCATATTGAATACACCTTTTCATAGTTCTGTATGAATTAATATAGCAAAACAGTTAAGTTTAGTATTGACATATCACTTTGTGAATCAAATTCGAAAACCCTTCACAGCTAATTAGTGATGTGAAATTTGAGATTTTTTATCACTTTTACCAACAGTATTACACGCCTGTATGTAGCTTTTACTGGTGAATAATTATCAACAAATGAATGATTATTTTTAACCAACAACAAAACTTTGTCAATAATTTGTAGCTCTAAATTTAATATAAAACAAAAATGGAAACCGTTTATAAATTATGAAATTGTTGACTTCAGTTGTTGGGTGGGTTTTTTTCTTTTCTCTCGGAAAGAGTCGATCGTGGTTTGAACGTTTCCCGATATGTATTGAGGGAAAGACATCTGGACCAAGTTGTGCACATTCTGGCTACATGTATAGACATCTGGACCCAGTTGTTCCCATTGTAGTAACATGTATAGATATCTGGACCTAGTTGTTCCCATTGAAGTAACATGCATAGATATCTGGACCTAGTTGTTCCCATTGTAGTAGCATGTATAGACATCTGGCCCTAGTTGTTCCCATTGTAGTAACATGTATAGATATCTGGACCTAGTTGTTCCCATTGTAGTAACATGTATAGACATCTGGACCTAGTTGTTCACATTCTGGTAACATGTATAGACATCTGGAACTAGTTGTTCACATTCCGGTAACATGTATAGACATCTGGAACTAGTTGTTCCCATTGTAGTAACATGTATAGACATCTGGAACTAGTTGTTCACATTCTGGTAACATGTATAGACATCTGGACCAAGTTGTTCACATTCTGGTAACATGTATAGACATCTGGACTCAGTTGTTCACATTCTGGTAACATGTATAGACATCTGGACCTAGCTGTTCACATTCTGGTAACATGTATAGACATCTGTGCCAAGCTGTTCACATTCTGGTAACATGTATAGACATCTGGAACTAGTTGTTCACATTCTGGTAACATGTATAGACATCTGGACCAAGTTGTTCACATTCTGGTAACATGTATAGACATCTGGACCCAGTTGTTCACATTCTGGTGACATGTATAGACATCTGGACCCAGTTGTTCACATCCTGGTGACATGATTAGACATCTAGACCTAGCTGTTCACATTCTGGTAACATGTATAGACATCTGGACCTAGTTGTTCACATTCTTGTAGCATGTACAGACATCTGGACCTAGTTGTTCACAGTCAAGTAACATGTATAGACATCTGGACCAAGTTGTTCACAGTCTAGTAACATGTATAGACAAATGGACCTAGTTGTTCACAGTCTCGTAACATGTATAGACATCTGGACCAAGTTGTTCACATTCTGGTTACATGTATAGACATCTGGACCCAGCTGTTCACAGTCTAGTAACATGTATATACATCTGGACGTAGTTGTTCACATTCTGGTGACATGTATAGACATCTGGACCTAGTTGTTCACAGTCTAGTAGCATGTAGCTTAACGACATGTTAACACAATTACATGATATTTACTGACATCATCCATGTCATTTTTTTGTCTCTTGATTGACACAATGTTCAGCGAGTGTCAAGTAACATTATATTTTGAGCACTAAAATTGTCCTTACTTTTGGAGTGGATAGAAGCCTGTCAGATCCTGAGTATTTAGATTTGTATCGATCATTATCTCGAGGATAAAGCGCCCTAGCCTCGCCTTATACACTAAAGTGTTTTAGATGTGCACAGACATATTTGCATTTAATAGCTTTATCTAGGTCTGGAATATGACAGTTAATTTTAGATTCACCTAGGTGAACGCTTTATTCCCGTTCCGAATGATTGACGACTCATTCGAAAAAAACGTAATACGACGATTAAGCCAGTACCGATATTATAGTAAGTAATGGAGATATAAGCTGGTAGTGAAATAACTGCTATGTATACCTGGAACAAGATCGTGTAGAAAAACAGGAGAGAAAATGATAAGGACATATAGCCACTTGATGCTGTACTTTTTGTATTTGACATTCTTACAAGGTAAGTGTTTAACGTTTATTTTTTTTGCAGCATTGGTATCTCGTTAATATTCTGTTGAAACACTAGGATACTGAGCCGTACTTCGTTCTCAATATGTTCACTTAATTTGTCAATTTCCTCCACCAACAATTCTGCAATGATGTTAAAATATACAGGAAAATGTTTACATTTAATGCAGAATATAACATGGCTTCAAGTATGTTTGTAATCTTCCAGTCAACAAAACATTTTAGTATCTTTCTTCATCAACAGATATTATGAAGAATACGTTTGCTAAAAGAGGATACTATTTTATTAATATACAAGAAGTCTTTGCATTTATTTCACTTGTAGGAGGAAAATATCGTTTCTTTATTTTTTGCAATATTAATCAGGTTCACTAAGGCGATCTACGAGTGAAAAATGATTGATCGAGGAAAAATAAAATACCGTGTTTCTCTACTACAAGGGTGATAAATGCTTTATTTTAGCGAAATAAAACAATAATGCAAACATTACCATAAAGATCATACTTGCGTGCCATTGTCCTCATCTGCTTCAGTCACTCGGGACTCAGGAATGTGGCATCTTACACATTTTTCATATTTCTGGAGATGTTTGATAATTTATTATACACGGTAGGTTACGTCGATGAAGCAGAAGACGCTTACCCTTTCGGAACATCTGGTCTTATTCGTGTTTAACTTTCCAATGGTTTCCATGTAAATCTTTCCATAATTATAATGTGCCCTAGTTAGGTCAACTAGGTGTTCGAATTACGTTTTTTACACGGTTTTGTTTACAATTGTTTTGCTGTGATTTTCGTTTTTGTTTTCTATTAAAAACAGGCCCTAAATTCACCTCCGATTTACCCCCCGATTACCTTTACACTTGGTAAGGTTTACACCACCGTATCAAGTTAAGTGTGTGGACAGATATCAACATCAACGCTATGTTTACACTGTTGGTAATCATCTTCAGCTGTTTCTAAGTTGTGTTTAATATTATACTGATAAGGTATGAAACAACTGTTTTGTTACTTGACCAATGAAAAACAAAAAGTTCCATGTCGAATGTGATGTTTAGATCTACCGACAGACGACCGTCAACAATCCAGTACCAAAAACGCTTGATCATCGGGTTGCTTGCGATTATAGGTGCGTTCGATTACCTAACACGTGACCAGTCAACAGTTTACACATTAGCTATAGTTCGTTTGGTGAATTGTCTGGGAAACAGTCGGAATTGATTAATATGCATTGATATAGCGAGTCAGGTAACAAAACCAATTGTCTGTCGGTAGATCTAAACATCACATTCGACATTTTTGGTTTTTCATTGGTCAAGTAACAAAACAGTTGTTTCATGCCTTATCAGTCAACAGTCAAAACCATTTTCCCTCGGAGTTGGGACCCACCAAATGAACTGTTTCCCTCGGCCTGCGGCCTCGGTAACCAGTTCATCTGGAGGGTCCCAACTCCTCGGGAAAATAGTTTTGACTGTTGACAGATAAGGCATGAAACAACTGTATACTGTTTCACACACTGGATTGTATCCCATAAAGCATTTTACATAGAAGTTGCTGCGACTAGAATCGTGAAAGAGTGGTGATCTTGTCGCATCGAAATGACATACTCTTGGCATATCAAGGGACATGCATTTTTTGTTATAATGTTTTTAAATATAATCTTTTTTAACCTGCAATTGCATTTCCCATATCTAGGAATCGAATCTAATAATTTCATGAAAAAGAGTGACGTCACTCAGGTTATACTTTCGCAATCATTATTAAGTAACGACACTATTTAGACAGTGGCTTGTGATAAATAAAGCACAAGTCGTACTTCCCATGCTTATACTGTGGAACAGCTATATTTCATATGGGCTTTATTTTCGCTATAGTGTGATTTTCGGCTAACCCGTTTTTTGCCAGAGTCGTTTAAGATCGCTTTGGGATTCACCTCGTCATTTGTCTCATTGAGTGCATATTATATGTTTGACTGGGTTTTTTTTTTTATTGATTCTCAAAACAGTTTCTACAAAATACAAAACTTGGTCTAAGATACGCACACCTCAAAATGGCGACCAACCTCGATATCCAGGAGTTACGCTAACTTTCGCTCTCTACACCCCTGGAATATGTCATAGCAACATTGAAGGCACGTAGATAGCTGTTTGATTAGTCTCAGGTGAAAAAACTGACCAATCGCTAGGCTGATACCTGTCCTTTCAAGATTACAAAGGAGAGACGCCCAACTTCAAAGCCTGTCAATTTTACTGTTACGTGACGGCGAGATTCTTTTGATGTATATCAAAGGATCGAACTAGTCTTCCTGTCTCATCAACAAGGTGGCACACACTAAGCCTTCAATTTCGCTATGACATATTCCAGGGGTGTAGAGAAAGCG
This sequence comes from Mizuhopecten yessoensis, assembly GCF_002113885.1. NCBI lineage: Eukaryota > Metazoa > Mollusca > Bivalvia > Pectinida > Pectinidae > Mizuhopecten > Mizuhopecten yessoensis. Next base: position 266,671 of record NW_018408920.1, read on the forward strand.
AAAGTGAGCGTAACCCCTGGATATCGAGGATGAATGGCGACATGCTACGCAGTTAGTACACTTACATCCCTTAAAAGAATAGCAGCGACATAATACATAATACACGCTAATGTCATCAAAACTAGGAAGGGTAAAGTGTGCTACACACGCTTACGAGTTTCCTTCCGTTGAACGTTTAACACATTTTTCATCAGTATATCATAAAATATGTGCTATGTTTTGTTGCAATTTTTGTATTCCTTCATGCCCCACTTCTGTTGATATGGTTTGCACAATGCTATTTCAGACTTGTAACCACAAACAAGAAAACTTTTAATCCTTTTAAAGATATTTCTTGTTTAGTGTAGATATCATAAAATAATCGATAAGTGGTGATATAGTGGGAAAAGAAAACGTCACGACATTATATATGCTGAAAGCATTCACTCGATTTGTGATTTTGTAATGGAAACCTCTCTTTTGTCTTTTGCTTTCGATTTCTAAAGAATTGTTCCGATGACATTCATCGACAATGGGAACTCATTTAGAAGTCGCAACTTGCTCCTGCAGTATTAAGCATCTTTAGAATCGTACATTAAGTATGTTCATCAAATATCTTTAGTTATAACTAGGATCAGACATTATGATTGTAATGGTTCGTGTAGGTTGGGGCGGAAATTTAAATTTGTAAAAACATCGAAGCATGAATGTCATGAAACGTGAATAGACAATAATGTTGTTTAGACAGAATAATCTTTTAACAGCAAACTCCTAATAATATTTTGGTATTTCAGATCAATATGCAGATGGGAACCCGTTGCCAAACATTGAAACGATAAATGTGACAGGTAAAGGGGTTGTATTACACAACAGAGTTATTGCAGGGATTCGGCTATAAAGAGATTGGACAGGTTTGATATCAGTCAAATGTTTGTCTATCTTATTGTAAAGTTCTGGCTGAGATGTTAGTCTTTCAATGCAATCTTTTATCAGTTTTGGTTGAAAGTTTATTGTTGCCACATATAATGTGTGTTTGGATTACTGCAATATGTGCCTATTGACTGACGTTTGGGTATATTTTTGTCACATATATACTTCGTTTACAGTTATTGTCTTTTTCGTATAATTTTGATTGTCATTTACGTTTCTAGGCGTAATTGAATGCTTACAGAACGCCTCCATCTACCCGTATGTTGGAATCGTTGTGATACATGTTTTCTCCAATAAGCGATACTGCGAGGAGTCCGGTATCTAAATAATTCTGTTATATCTTTCAAAGACGTTTGAATTTAAAACATCGAATATGTTCACAACAATTCTGTTAATGCTTATCTAAGCTCGTGCTAAAGTTGTTAGATCGGAGCTACGGCCGTGTCTTACACATAGCAGCAGGTTTATCGCCGAGACTTCCCCGTACAGACAGAAAGCACATCGCCCGATATGTCTATTACATTGAACCTCGATGGTTCTTAACTTGCAGAGTCAATTTTAATTTAAGCAATGCCAAAAATAATATATCGATAAAAAGAAGAAAAGAAACGTGATTCTTTTACTGACCTCCCTGCCGCTGCCCGCTGTACTGATACAGTCCGGTAATAAGAACAGTCAAGACTGTCCCCCTAGCAATGTTAGAAAATATAGGTATCTTAAAAACAAATTTCAAACTCTCTTATCCTGTTTAAAAAGAATAATATTCTACTATAATTTCATGTCATGTCAAGAGAATTCCAATCAAAGTTGAATGGAACTATTATGGAATTTACTTAAACATTGAACTGTTTTGTATGGCGTGTATGATCTATTTAAATGACACAGCTTTGCAAGCAAACAACATAGCGCGCATTATGATTTGTTTGTTTTTAAAGGTGTGTCATTCAATTAGACCATAAATGCCATACAAAAACAGTCCAACGGTGATACTGACGTTTTCTCTGCCTTTCACGTTTTTTTATCTTACAAACTACATTTAAAATTTAAAATTCCTGCCTTCTTGACAGTCTGAACAAATTTGATTAATGACTGGAACAGTGTATAGTCGCGTGCTGATTGGCTAAGAATTGTGTCTCGTGGTTCTTTCCATCAACGACACAGCTTTCAAGAAGGGTATCTAGTGACAATGCCTTGCAAATTACGATAAGGAGATAACTTTCGTGCATATCCATTGGTTTCAATTTATATAAACATATTGATAACAGATTAACATTATAGATGACTGTAAAAATCAGTGAATCATTTAATTTGCTATTAATCTTATTTTAGAATTTTGTGAGATAATACGGCCAAAACAGTACGTTGTCATTTATATAACAGGCTATAGTTCCATATCAAGACATGTCCAAAATTGCATATTTCCCTTTCAGGGTACGTTGCATTTGGAGATATTGGTAAAGAGTACCTCTTAGTCCTCTCCAATGCTACTTGGTTTGATACAGTCGCTGGATGTAGAAACCTACAAGGATATGTCGTTTCATCTGGGTCACAAGGAAATCCATTTAGATACATAAGAGAACAAATATTTTCTCAGTACCAAGAGTAAGTATCGTTTTCAGACAGATCTAATGTTGTGAAGAACATATTCATCGCATTTCACTTATAAAACTTATACGGTAACTATACAATGACCATACATGTATATATATATATAATGTATTCATTTCAGATTGATTGGAGAACCAATGTGGATTGGCTTTCATAAACCAAACCTTGATGGCTTATGGTATAGAGATACGGAATGTAAGAGAGGGAAAAGTCACGACACATTTGCGAATGACAACGCCACCGAGCGACAGTGTCTTCTACTAAACACAACAACCAATCCGCTCCATATAGATTTCTCCTGGTATGCAGCGTCATGTCACGAACGCCATCCGTTCATTTGCTTTAAATATCTTGGCAAGTACTCATTAGTCGAACACAACGTTGATGTTTACAGTTTTGTATTTATTTTTGACATTTACCAAGTACAAACCACTGAAATACCCGATTCACTTACACATCGCGAGAATTAAATTTTTATGCAAGCTCGATTACAGCTTCGTTCTCAAATATTATTCTGACATAGTATACTGCTTGTCATGTGAGGAGCAGTAGAGATCCGACAGGATTGGAATACGACGCTGGATTTTAATATTACAAACATTTTGTTTTTCGCAATCACAGATACATAGGTATAGGTATATTGTATGACCTTAAATTTACACAGAATTTCAAGTTAATTGTTTTGAAAAGCTGTATTTGTACCTATAATTATGTATTCGGAAGACGCTTGTCATCATATCCCGATTTCATTTTTATTTTATTTTATTTGTTTTCATCATATGTGAGATTGTTATAGTAAGTATGTTAAACTAATTTAGTCGACTTGTCTTTATTATAACTGTAGATACTAGAAACGTGGAGGAATACGTGGGTATGGCAAAACTGACCACGGATAAGCTAACGTCCGTCATTATCGAGACAAACACGACACTGGAGGATTGTAAAGCGTCGTGTGGTAAATTGAATCGCTATCACTGTCAGTTCAACTCTTCAGCTGCTTCCTGCTCCATATCCAGCCGTAATTTTGCTTATTTCCCCATCGAGTTCACCCTTACCTATGTTGGCAATGATACAATTTCATTCGTGAAAAGCACGGAAAACAAAGGTTTGTATGTGTATTTAAAGATAATTTTTGATAGCCTAAAAACTAAAAAATCTAGAGAAATTATTTTGACTGTTACGTATATATATATATAACAAAAAAAACAAGAACAAAACAGTATTATTTCCAAATACTTGTTACTATATAAGCAATATTTTTTATATGTTTATACAGTTGTCTTAGTGAACGTTGCCGACCCCACAGTGGCACACAATTACACAGACCTACCATGTAAGTACACTGCAGTGTCATGTAGTCGTTGTAAGGCCAAAACACATTCCTATAAAATGCACATCACGTTTTAATAACGAAACAACGGTTGCGTTGCACTCGCCTTTGTTTCGTTATTAAATTGGACACACAACATATGTCTAAAACAATATCGAAACCTAAAATTGAGTTTTACGTCAACTTACATAAGCACCGTTGGCTCATTTTTTCAGTTTCCGATAATAATTTTGAAATCACAATACGAAATGCCTTTACATTTCCACTGGAAATTCTTCCATAAACATAGCCAGAAGATACTGCGTTCATAGGGTTATGAACGCATTTTGATTACCGTCATTTTGAAGCTTTTTTTCTCCCTCATCGCACAACATGAGACAGCAGTAAGAAGCAAACATTTTGGTGACGGGCTTCAAGGAATATGTTTGTGACCGATTGGCGTTCATACCAGAATGAAATTGAATAAAACGCCGTGCGATCCTTATATGGTTAAGATTAATCTCTGGTAAGGAACACATCCATTTTTGTGAAACCGTGTACATAATGTAGTCAAATATTTCCAATTTAGGTTACAAAGATCCTGTCCAGCCAACAACTACTGTCGACTCTGTTCAGTCAACACACGGTAATATCCATACATAGATACATTGTTTTTCTTTTGACAAAAACAGGATTTTACAATCCTTTGACAGTCAGCTCTGAAATTTAAAAAAAAAAAAAAAAAAAAAAAAAACATGATTTAATTTAATGACGTAGACGTTTCATTGAATATGTATACACCTTATTTCCTTTCACTTGTGTAATGTTTTGTATGTCGATGTCATTCGTTCTCATCGTAGGAATTCTTGACGTTAAATAGCGTACATCTGTATATATAAAAGTCTTACTTTTTGCTTATTGTAAGTTTTAATGCTGTGTAGTGTGCTACATTAATAATTCTGTGCCAATCCTTCTATTTCAGAGGACATCTCATCCCCAGGCTACAGTGACCCTAAACAGATAGAACAACTCGTCATTAAATTAAAAGAGGAGAACACGGTTGATGTTAAAACCCTTTCGTCATACCGGAATAAACTAATCAGCGTAGAGGATAATCGACCGTCATCAAAAGCAATAGGAACCGTTGGCTTAATATGCATAGTTCTTGTTGTTGGCCTAATTTTGCTGTCGGATGTGCCTAAACTCCTAAATGACTTCAAGTCACTCTATGATGCAAAAGCTGTGCACATTGAACAAAATGAACAACCCTTCTTCTTCAAAACTGTAACAGTCAACAGGAGACATGATGTGTATCAACGTCGTAAATCTTTCTAGTTCTGTGTTTTCTATGACTCTTTGTGAACACGCTGGACTTAATGGGAAATTCATATATATATCACTCCCGGGCCAATTTAACATAAATGAAAATTTGGCACACATCCATAATACATTGGTTTTGTTAAAAAGACCTAACATTTGTCAGGGGCGTAGTTCTGTGGATTCACTTGTGTGCCGCGTACCAGCGTATAGGCAGCTACGCTTCTGTATGTACAGCTTTTGAGATACCTATTACTGAAGTTCAGTGCTAGATCATATAGTTTCTGCGAAAACGTATGTCCTTTGACGTGTTTTCTTTTCATATATTTTGTTCAATATTGTGGTTAAACTTTTACCGAAATACGTCATTCAGCTAAATGTGTCCTAGGATCACATTCAGAAGCAAAGACCTACTGCAATTGAGAGTAAATTCGTACATGTCAAAATGCGAAAACGCCATACGATTGGAAAATACAACATTATAAGGACACACCAGCTTCTAATAAATGGGTGGCCGGGTGGCGCAGTGGATCACGCACTTTTCTTTCACCAAGGCGGCTGGGGCTCGACTCCCCGATCGGATGTGAAAAGGTATGGGGTCACCTGCCCGACCACATGGGTTTTCTGCGGGCACTCCGGTTTCCTCACATTAAGAACCCCCGCGAACTAATATTAGAGCCAACAAGAGTGATTAATATAAGTTGAAGTAACTCGTTTCATAATTGATGTAAAATAAATAAATTGTATCTTTAATAAACGGCATTCCGCATGAAATCGTCAAACACCAAAGAATGGAGGCAATATTCCGTCCGCCTTCGCATATCATTTTGTATTCTTACCAAACTGAATTGAAACGAGGGCTGTTTAAGAAAGGGGATACGATTATTGCTTGATCCTTTTAATATCAGATTCAGATACATTGTATACATTGTATTGATAACTTTATGATTGACGAAAATCATTTACAAATAAACACTACAAAACAAAGCAACAAATTGAACAGTTTGTTTTTAGATGTATATGCATAAAGTAAACATTACTGTACCATATATGGCCACCCCGTCCATTTAGACATCTCCAGATGTGTGTTTAATGTCAAAAGAATGAAAAATCCATGTGTATAAGTGTTCAAAAACATGCAGAATACAGCCATAAAGGAAAGGTGCTTTATAAACCCTTCATAACGTTCCAATTATCGCTTTTATGTTGCAGTAGATATTTCATATTTTAAACAGATATTTCATGTAAATCGTGTAAATTAAATATAGTAAAACACACAAATAATACATCAGTGTGTGTCTTTTATAAACAAATGAACAGTGGACTGGGTTACAACTTTTTCACTAGCACTAGTAACATGCAAGCCTCTCATACTTACGGAGTTGATTGGTAACTCACGATAATACTCTATGTAACATCCTGTTGACAATAAACTACTGCACTCTGTAATTAGTCAAGGTTTTCTATTTGAGAGACTAAATTGGCTCCTCTACTAGTTCGGTAAACATACTGACCTGCTATATCACAAGGGACGTTTTCGTAAGAGGCGACTAATGTGGGCCCGACTAAACGAGGGGTTTATTGTGTCTTCTGCTTCTCTGGACATCGAAGAAACCCAAATTGATCTGCCTCTTCCATTGCAACATTTAAGTATTTATATATATTTTCTTTTCTGACTTCCCCTAATTATTTTCGGCTGTGCCTCCCTCGGCATCTGCATTGTATTCATATGACGTTGATGCGATGACGTTAAATCCAAACATACTATACCACAGCGTCAACACACAACAAGGTACTATACTACAGCGTCAACACACAACAAGGTACTATACTACAGCGTCAACACACAAAGAAAAAAAATAACAAAGTGCCAGCACATAGAGGAAAAACGGACAACAGCGTCACAACACAACCACAAAATATATCATAGCGCCAACCAACAACGGCATACTATATCACAGCGTCAACACACAACGACATACTATATCACAGTGTCACCACACAACGACATATTATATCAAAGCGTCAACACACAACGACATACTATATATCACAGCGTCAACACACAACGACATACTATATCACAGCGTCACCACACAACGACATACTATATTACAGCGTCACAACACAACGACATACTATATATCACAGCGTCAACAAACAACGACATACTATATCACAGCGTCAACACACAATGACATACTATATCACAGCGTCACCACACAACAACATACTATATTACAGCGTCACCACACAACGACATACTATATATCACAGCGTCAACACACAACGACATACTATAGCACAGCGTCAACACACAACGACATACTTTATCACAGCGTCAACACACAACAACATACTATATTACAGCGTCAACACACAACGACATACTAAATCACAGCGTCAACACGCAACGACATACTATATATCACAGCGGAAACACACAACGACATACTTTATCACAGCGTCAACACAGAACAACATACTATATCACAGCGTCAACACGCAACGACATACTATATATCACAGCGGAAACACACAACGACATACTTTATCACAGCGTCAACACACAACGACATACTGTATCACAGCGTCAACACACAACGACATATTATATCACAGCGTCAACCACACAACGACATCCTATATCACAGCGTCAACAAACAACGACAAACTATACCACAGCGTCAACACAAAACGGCATACTAAATCACAGCGTCAACACACAACGACAAACTATATCACAGCGTCAACACACAACAACATATTATATCACAGCGTCAACACACAACAACATATTATATCACAGCGTCAACACACAACGACATACTTTATCACAGCGTCAACACACAAAGACATACTATATCACAGCGTCAACACACTACAGCATACTATACCACAGCGTCTACACACAACGACATTCTATATCACAGCGTCAACACACAACAAGGTACTATATCACAGCGTCAACACACAACTACATACTATATCACAGCGTCAACACACAACGGCATATTATATCACAGTGTCAACACACAACGACATACTATATCACAGCGTCAACACACAACTACATACTATATCACAGCGTCAACACACAACGGCATATTATATCACAGTGTCAACACACAACGACATACTATATCACAGCGTCAAAACACAACGACATATTATATCACAGCATTAACACACAACGACATATTATATCACAGCGTCAACACACAACGACAAACTATATCACAGCGTCAACACACAACAACATACTATATCACAGCTCAAGCAGACGACGGCATACGATATCACAGCGTCAACACACAACGGCATACTATATCACAGCGTAAACACACAACAGCATACTATACCACAGCGTCTACACACAACGACATTCTATATCCCAGCGTCAACACACAACAAGGTACTACATCACAGCGTCAACACACAACAAAATACTATATCACAGCGTCAACACGCAATGACATACTATATCACAGCATCACCACACAACGACATACTATATATCACAGAGTCAACACACAACGACATACTATATCACAGCGTAAACACACTACAGCATACTATACCACAGCGTCAACACACAACAACATACTATATCACAGCGTCAACAGACAACGACATACTATATCACAGCGTCAACACACAACGGCATACTATACAACAGCGTCAACACACAACGACATACTATATTACAGCGTCACCACACAACACACAACGACATACTATATCACAGCGTCAACATACAACGACATACTATATCACAGCGTCACCACACAACAAGATACTATATCACAGCGTCAACACACAACAACATACTATATAACAGCGTCAACAGACAACGACATACTATATCACAGCGTCAACACAGAACGACATACTATATCACAGCGTCAACACACAAAGACATACTATATCACAGCGTAAACACACTACAGCATACTATACCACAGCGTCAACACACAACAACATACTATATCACAGCGTCAACAGACAACGACATACTATATCACAGCGTCAACACAGAACGACATACTATATCACAGCGTCAACACACAACGACAAACTATATCACAGCGTCAACAGACAACAAAGTACTATATCACAGTGTCAACACACAACAAGGTACTATATCACAGCGGCAACACACAACAAGGTACTATATCACAGCGTCACCACACAACAAGGTACTATATCACAGCGTCAACACACAACGGCATACTATACAACAGCGTCCCCACACAACGACATACTATACAACAGCGTCACCACACAACGACAGACTATATCACAGTGTCACCACACAACGACATACTATATCCCAGCGTTAACACACAACGGCATACTATACAACAGCGTCACCACACAACGACATACTATACAACAGCGTCAACACACAACGACATACTATATCACAGTGTCACCACACAACGACATACTATATAGCACAGCGTCAACACACAACGACAAACTATATCACAGCGTCAACACACTACAGCATACTATACATACTATATCACAGGGTCAACACAAAACGACATACTATAACACAGCGTCAACACAGACATACTATATATCACAGCGTCAACACACAATGACATACTATATCACAGCATCAACACACAACGACATACTATATCACAGGGTCAACACACAACGACATACTATAACACAGCGTCAACACACAAAGAAAAAGAAAAAGAAAGTACCAGCACATAGAGGAAAAACGGACAACAGCTTCACCACACAACCACAAAATATACCATAGCGCCAACAAACAACGGCATACTATATCACAGCGTCAACACACAACAACATACTATATCACAGGGTCAACACAAAACGACATACTATAACACAGCGTCAACACACAAAGAAAAAGAAAAAGAAAGTACCAGCACATAGAGCAAAAACGGACAACAGCTTCACCACACAACCACAAAATATACCATAGCGCCAACAAACAACTGCATACTATATCACAGCGTCAACACAAAACGGCATACTATACTACAGCGTCAACACACAACAAGGTACAATATCACAGCGTCAACACACAACAAGGCAATATATCACAGCGACAACACACAACAAGGCACTATATAACAGCGTCAACACACAACAAGGTACAATATCACAGCGTCAACACAACACAACGACATATTATATCACAGCATCAACGCACAACGACATACTATATCACAGTGTCACCACACAACGACATACTATATCACAGAGTCAACACACAACAAGGTACTATATCGCAGCGTCAACACACAACAAGGTACTTTATCACGGCGTCAACACACAACAAGGAACTATATCACAGCGACAACACACAACAAGGCACTATATAACAGCGTCAACACACAACAAGGCACTATATCACAGCGTAAACACACAACGACAAACTATATCACAGCGTTAACACACAACAAGGTACTATATAACAGCGTCAACACACAACAAGGTACTCACCACACAACCACAAAATATACCATAGCGCCAACAGACAACGGCATACTATATCACAGCGTCAACGCACAACAAGGTACTATATCACAGCGCCAACACACAACGACATACTATATCACAGGGTCAACACAAAACGACATACTATAACACAGCGTCAACACGCCATACTATATCACAGCGTCAACACAAAACGGCATACTATACTACAGCGTCAACACACAACAAGGTACAATATCACAGCGTCAACACAACACAACGACATATTATATCACAGCATCAACGCACAACGACATACTATATCACAGCGCCAACACACAACAAGGTACTATATCACAATACTATATCAAAGCGTCAACACACAACGACATACTATACAACAGTGTCAACACACAACGACATACCATATCACAGCATCAACACACAACAAGGTACTATATCGCAGCGTCAACACACAACAAGGTACTCACCACACAACCACAAAATATACCCTATATCACAGCGTCAACACACAATAAGGTACTATATCACAGCGGCAACACACAACGACAAACTATATCACAGCGTCAATACACAACAAGGTACTATATCACAGCCTCAACACACAACAGCAAACTATTCCACATGGTCAACACACTACAGCATACTATACCACAGCCTGACCCCACACCACCATACGACATCCCACAGCGTCAACACACAACGACATATTATATCACAGCGTCAACGCACAACGACATACTATATCAGAGCGTCAACACACAACGACATACTATACCACAGCGTCAACACACAACGGCATACTATACAACAGCGTCAACACACAACGACAAACGATATCACAGCGTCAACACACAACGACAAACTATAGCACAGCGTCAACACACAACGACAAACGATATCACAGCGTCAACACACAATGACATACTATATCACAGCGTCAACGCACAACAACATACTATATCAGAGCGTCACCACACAACGACATACTATATCCAACGACATACTTTATCACAGCGTCAGCACACTAGAGCATACTATCCCACAGCGTCAACACACAACGGCATACTATACTACAGCGTCAACACATTAAAAGGAACTATATCACAGCGTCAACACACAACGACAAACTATATCACAGCGTCAACACACAACAAGGTACTATATCACAGCGTTAACACACAACGACATACTATCTCACAGCGTCAACACACTACAGCATACTATACCACAGCGTCAACACACAACGACATACTATCATCACAGCGTCAACACACAACTACATACTATATCACAGCGTCAACACAAAACGACATATTATATCACAGCGTCAACACACAACGACAAACTATATCACAGCGTTAACAGACAACAAAGTACTATATCACAGTGTCAACACACAACAAGGTACTATATCACAGCGTTAACACACAACGACATACTATCTCACAGCGTCAACACACTACAGCATACTATACCACAGCGTCAACACACAACGACATTCTATATCACAGCGTCAACACACAACAAGGTACTACATCACAGCGTCACCACACAACGACATACTATATCACAGCATCAACACACAACGACGTATTATATCACAGCGTCAACACACAATGACATACTATATCACAGCGTCAACACACAACGGCAAACTATATCACGGCGTCAACACACAACAAGGTACTATATCACAGCGTCAACACACAACGGCAAACTATATCACGGCGTCAACCCACAACAAGGTACTATATCACAGCGTCAACACACGGGGACATACTATATCACAGCGTCAACATACAACAAGGTACTACATCACAGCGTCAACACACAACGGCATACTATATCACAGCATATTATATCAAAGCGTCAACACACAACGACATACTATATCACAGCGTAAACACACTATAGCATACTATACCACAGCGTCAACACACAACAACATAATATATCACAGCGTCAACACACAACGACATACTATATCACAGCGTCAACACACAACAACATAATATATCACAGCGTCAACACACAACGGCATACTATACTACAGCGTCAACACACAAAACGTTGCTATATCACAGCGTCAACACACAACGGCATACTAAATCACAGCGTCAACACACAACGACAAACTATATCACAGCGTCAACAGACAACAAAGTACTATATCACAGTGTCAACACACAACAAGGTACTATATCACAGCGTTAACACATAACGACATACTTATCACAGCGTCAACACACTACAGCATACTATACCACAGCGTCAACACACTACAGCATACTATATCACAGCGTCACCACATCACAGCTTCAGCACACAACGACATACTATATCACCACATCACAGCTTCAACACACAACGACATACTATATCACAGCGTCACCACATCACAGCTTCAACACACAACGACATACTATATCACAGCCTCAACACACAACAGCAAACTATACCACATGGTCAACACACTACAGCATACTATACCACAGCGTCAACACACAACAACATACTATATCACAGCGTCAACACACAACGACATATTATATCACAGCGTCAACACACATCGGCATACTATATCACAGCGTCAACAAACAACGACATACTATATCACAGCGTCAACACACTACAGCATACTATACCACAGCGTCAACAAACAACGACATACTATATACTATATCACAGCGTTAACACATAACGACATACTTATCACAGCGTCAACACACTACAGCATACTATACCACAGCGTCAACACACAACGACATACTTTATCACAGCTTCAACACACAACGACATACTATACAACAGCGTCACCACACAACGACATGCTATATCACAGCGTCAACACACAACAGCAAACTATACCACATGGTCAACACACAACGGCATGCTATATCACAGCGTCAACACACAACGACATACTATATCACAGCGTCAACACACAACGACATCCACACACAACAACATACTATATCACAGCGTCAACACGCAACGACATACTATATATCACAGCATCACCACACAATGACATACTATAGCACAGCATCAACACACAACAACATACTATATCAAAGCGTCAACACACAACGACATACTATATCACAGCATCACCACACAATGACATACTATAGCACAGCGTCACACACAACAACAATACTATATCACAGCGTCACCACATCACAGCGTCAACACACAACGACATACTATATCAAAGCGTCAAAACACAACGACATACTATATCACAGCATCACCACACAACGACATACTATAGCACAGCGTCAACACACAACGACATACTTTATCACAGCGTCAGCACACTAGAGCATACTATACCACAGCGTCAGCACACAACGACATACTATATCACAGCATCAACACACAACAAGGTACTATATCACAGCGTTAACACACAACGACATACTTTATCACAGCGTCAGCACACTAGAGCATACTATACCACAGCGTCAACACACAACGACATACTATATCACAGCGTCACCACATCACAGCGTCAACACACAACGACATACTATATCCAACGACATACTTTATCACAGCGTCAGTACACTAGAGCATACTATACCACAGCGTTAACACACAACGACATACTTTATCACAGCGTCAACACACAACGACGTACTATATCACAGCGTCAACACACAACAACATACTTTATTATTTTTTCATATTATTCCCGACAAGTGATTGGCCAGGAGTGCATCACGTGTCCACCGATAAAAACGGATATTGACTTTTGTTGAAGGACTGTGTGTTTCTAAAAATAGAATTATGACGTGTCTCCAAACAAACGCATCGTCCCGCTTCCGTAGATTTTTGCTGTGATTTTTTTTCAGATTGCTAACATTACTCTTTTGAAAATAAAAAAAACAATGGTAGCCTTTGACTTCGGTCGATACCTGGATTAATCGACCCGAGAAAAGATATATTGACCTTGGACTGCGTCCTCTGTCAATATATCTTCACAGCGTCAACACACAACGGCATCCCCACACAACGACATACTATATATCACAGCGTCAACACGCAACGACACTATATCACAGCGTCAACACACAACGACATATTATATCACAGCCTCACCACACAACGACATACTATATCACAGCTTCAACACAGAACGACATACTATATCACAGCGTCAACACACAACGACATATTATATCACAGCGTCAACACGCAACGACATACTATATCATAGCGTCAACACACAACGACATACTATACCACCGCGTCAACACACAACGACATACTATATATAGTACAGCTTCAACACACAACGACAAACGATATCACAGCGTCAACACCCAACGACATATTATATCACAGCGTCAACACACATCGGCATACTATATCACAGCGTCAACACACAATGACATACTATATCACAGCGTCAACACAAAACGACATATTATATCACAGCCTCACCACACAGCGACATACTATATCACAGCGTCACCACACAAAAAGGCACAATATCAAAGCGTCAACACACCACGGCATACTATATCACAGCGTCAACACACAATGACATACTATATCACAGCGTCAACACATTATATCACAGCCTCACCACACAACGACATACTATATATCACAGAGTCAACACACAACGACATACCATATCACAGCGTCACCACACAACGACATTCTATATCACAGCGTCAACACACAACAACATACTATACAACAGCGTCAACACACAACGACATACTATACCACCGCGTCAACACACAACGACATACTATATCAAAGCGTCAACACACAACGCAATACTATACCACAGCGTCAACACACAACGACATACTATACCACAGCCTCAACAAACAACGACATACCATATCAAAGCGTCAACACACAACGACATATTATATCACAGCCTCACCACACAGCGACATACTATATCACAGCTTCAACACACAACGACATACTTTCTGGTCAGAGTCCAATAAAATGACAGAAGCCTTCCATATGTAGACAATTATGAGTGGATTACAAATATGACAATCTGAATAATATTACAGCGTCAAAACACAACGACATACTTTATCATAGCGTCAAAACACAACGACATACTATATCACAGCGTAAACACACTACAGCATACTATACCACAACGTCAACACACAACAACATACTATATCACAGCGTCAACACACAATGACATACTATATCACAGCGTCAGCACACAACGGCATACTATATCACAGCGGCAACACACAACGACATATTATATCACAGCTTCAACACCCAACGACATACTTTATCACAGCGTCAACACAAAACGACATACTATACCACAGCGTCAACAAACAACGACATCCTATATCAAAGCGTCAACACACAACGACATATTATATCACAGCGCCAACACTCAACGACATACTACAACGGCATACTATACAACAGCGTCACCACACAGCGACATACTATATCACAGCTTCAACACAGAACGACAAACTATATCACAGCGTCAACACACAACAAGATACTATATCACAGCGTCAACACACAATGACATACTATATCACAGCGTCAACACATTATATCACAGCCTCACCACACAACGAAATACTATATCACAGCTTCAACACAGAACGACATTCTATATCACAGCGTCAACACGCAACGACATACTATATATCACAGAGTCAACACACAACGACATACTATATCAAAGCGTCAACACATAACGACATACTATATCACAGCGTCAACACAAAACGACATACTATACCACAGCGTCAACAAACAACGACATACATATCACAGCGTCAACACACAACGGCATACTAAATCACAGCGTCAACACACAACGTCATATTATATCACAGCCTCACCACACAGCGACATACTATATCACAGCGTCACCACAGAACGGCATACTATATCACAGCGTCAACACACAATGACATACTATATCACAGCGTCAGCACACAACGGCATACTATATCACAGCGGCAACACACAACGACATACTATATCACACCGTCACCACACAACGGCATACTATATCACAGCGGCAACACACAACGACATACTATATCACAGAGACAACACACAACAACATACTAAATCACAGCGTCAACACACAACGTCATATTATATCACAGCCTCACCACACAGCGACATACTATATCACAGCTTCAACACACCACGACATACTATATCACAGCTTCAACACAGAACGACAAACTATATCACAGCGTCAACACACAACAAGATACTATATCACAGCGTCAACACACAATGACATACTATATCGCAGCGTCAACACACAGCGACATACTATAGCACAGCTTCAACACACAACGACATACTATAGCACAGCTTCAACACACAACGACATACTTTCTGTTCAGAGTCCAATAAAATGACAGAAGCCTTCCATATGTAGACAATTATGAGTGGATTACAAATATGACAATCATAATTCATTACAGAATGCAAAAAAGAAAAGAAAAATGCATTCATTCATATTCCACGTTGCCTTAAATATGTTAATTTTGAAAAATAATGATAATGAAGCCCCC
>NW_018408920.1:283871-328998 GCF_002113885.1 Mizuhopecten yessoensis
CCCCCCCTCCCTCCCCAGAGGATGTAAAGAGGGGATATTTTTGACAGAGATCTGTGGACAGCTGGTGGAGAAAAGCTGAAGGTAACAAGCTCAGAGCCATGCAGCTTGGTATGGGAAACAAGTTTCCCTAACACCGTGACATCCTCTAAAGCATTATGTGCATCATAGCCCAAGTTTAGAAGAATTCTTGGTAATTCCTTTTGCTTGTACGAGGATTGGTTAAGAAAACATTCCTTGAACACAGGTAGACCATCAATCAACCCTGACACACATGTGCAAAATTTGTCAACAAGTCCAATTCTCATCAAACACGACAAAAATACAGGAAAGTCAAACTTTCTTCCATTGTGTGCAACAAGAAAAACCTGATGAAACCGTTCTAACCATTCGCAGGGCTTGATGATTGCAGAATGGCTGGTTGCTGGTTGACCTTGTGTACCATTCACAGTCATGCTGCCAGAACCATTCACAACAATTCCTGTTATCTGTTGTGGAGTAAGAGGCACCTTAGAAAGAACATAGGTGTTGAATTATCTGCCAGATTGAAGGTCAGCCGCTGCTATCTGTATAAGATGGGGCATCAGTCTCCCACGAACTAAAAGAAAAACGGCATGTTAAAGAATACAAAAAACTTAACAAAACAAAAACATTTTTGTAAGAGGATATAGTGCACAATATTCAATCATCCTTAATAATGGATATATTTGTATCAGAGCGGCCTGTCTTGATGTGTACAAACTAAACATAGTATGAAATAGGCATCAAAAAGTACTTGAGTCTGTTTATCATGATCCTCAAACCAAAGTAAATAACACATTTTCAAAATAATAACAAGCTGATCAGAAAATTATATACTTTCTTTTTCCTGCATAATAACAGGATCATATGGTAAAATCAAAACACATGTCCAGTATCAAATGTGATTTTTTGCTTACTCAGATCAGTAGTTTCCAAGTCAAATGATATAAATGTAGGTTCTTCACTTGATGGCAGTTTGACAGCTTTGAAATGACCACGTGGAACAGCATCAGGTAACTTCTCAATGCCAACATTTGATTCATGACCAATGCCTATAAAATGAAGTAAAGAATTTAAAAAAACACACTTCAAGTAAAATGTGAATTACTCATCAACAGACTCATATGCAAGACAATATTACGGTTAGGTTTACAAGCAGATTGTTTAGGTTGCTGGACAACTTATAACTGCAAATGAAATACTCACCAGATTGGTACGAGACTCCCTCTAAAGACTCATGAGCTCCTTGAGTAGTGACTCGCTCCTGCTTCAATATCAAACGCCTGTGTTTTGTAGGTGGTTGTTCAGCTCTAGCTTGCATTTATTTCCTATGTCGCATCTGCTTTTCAGCACACTGGGCAATATATTTCCCAGGAGATATGCCAGCTGAAGTATTCACCTTTGAGGAGATAATAGATTAAATATAGTCTCCTAATTCATACATTGTATCATAAAAGGTTGTCATTTGAGCATGGTACGACTACAAAACAGAAAATGACATCTCCAGCACACAAGCATTCTCAAATAGGGAGACCTATTTATATACTGTGAAAATGTACATTTGCTAGATAGAACTCTATCAAATGCTGCATACATCTATAAGCAGCGATGGAACTCGAGCTAAAGATAAGTTAGAAATAAAGTTATGTACTGTAAGATCAGATAAACTGTAATGTATTAGTAGAAAAATGCTGAAATCTGTTAGTATTACTTATAAATCCGGCAATAAGCCCATGCCTGGTAATAAGCCCACACCTATATATATTACAATTCCATAGAATCCCCTACTTTGAGTCAGTGTTTATGTGTCGGCTCCCTGGGCTTGTTGCAGGATAAATGTGCAATGGTCATGAAAATTAACTCACTTATAAAGCAAATAATAGCTGCATCATGGCATATTGGTTATCTGTTCAAAGAAAAAGGTAAAAACAGAAAATACAAAAAATAAAATAAACAAAACTAAAAAAACATTTGAACATTTTGAACATAACAATACATACAAAAGTAATTGAGTCAACCAATTTTTAGGGACAAGACTCCTGTGAGATGTATTTTCTTCCTTCATTGATAAAAGCAGATGTAGCATGTACACGGTAGTCGAGGGATTCTGAATTGCCATAGTGTAGTGATTTTGGAGCCCTCAGAGTGACTTCCCGGTTAGTATGCCCCCACTGCTGACTTGAGCCCAAAACTATATACTGCTCAGCATTGGCAATAATTGGGTTGAATATGCTATTCGGTCGTGCATGGAGATTCTCGTCCTTTAGCGCCGTCTTGTAGAGTAAACTTCTGTTAGTATAGAGTTTACCAGGTTGTCGTTTGAATCCACAAAATCTAGAAACGCACAAGGAGTGATCGCCGAATTGATATGGTATACGTGCTTTCAAATTTTCTTCTCGGCCATCTTTATCTCCTTGATTCCTAGCAAAGGCATACTTCAAGCACTTCTGGATATGTAATATCACAATTTTACTAAGATTGATACCCTTTTCAGCATGCAATGCATATAGATGTTTTCCAACATTCTTTACAATGTGATTTTGATCAAATCGTTTTTTCATTGTCAAGTTCAGATCATTTCTTATTCGAGCTATCATAGTATTACCTCCATCTCCTTCAAGATACTCTACTGGTGTTCCCTCTTCTGATAGCTGTTTTACACCCAGTACACCACTAGCACTTTCCATCAACCGAGCACTTCCGGAATGAGAATGGACACATATGTGTGCCCTAACAGGTTGGCCACGTCTATTCCTCTCCCACCATTTACATACACCACATGTGCTGTGTCTTACTAATGCTTTCACGTATACCTTTTTACCATACTTGGTTTTACTCATGAAGAATGTATGAGCTAAAAAAACACCATATTACTTCTGATAGATTTATCCATATACATTTTTTTTAAATACATCTGTATCAGTTAATTTGCATTTCCAATGAAATACAAGATTACATACCTTCGATATAACGATCATCAAAATACAACTACCACAAGATCCTTATAGTAGTAAAATATAAGACAAATGACAGATAAATTGTGACAACAATATTTTACTTCCAGTCAGGTTTCAAATTAATTCACCAACAATATGTGACCGCCTCAATCTGAGTTTAAGAAATATTTGTTTTTGACTTTTTTATCAATGAAATGGTATACCTACATGTAAGACTTGTGTTCCTACAATATAGATGATCTCAAATAAATTACCAATTACATAGGATTTTTTAAACCAGTAAAAATAACATACAAAACTATCTTTATGGAATTTTTGATACATAAACCTTTATCCCTAAAAAGCTATACCACAAATTGAACTTGATACTGGACCAGGTGGTGTGCTACCTTTAATGCTTTGTATGAGTTATTTCCCTTTATATTCCCGTTCTATTTCGTTATTTTCCGTCAAAATATATCGTAAATCTTCCCATTCATCGTTTGAAATTGTATTTTTTAAGCAATTTCCCTTACATTTATAATAAAATCTTATAAAATGATATGATTTTGTTTATTTAACTTTGTATTGTTTTTATTGACATCTTTGTGAACCCCCCGCCAAAAGAGCCGGTGGTTCGAAAGACAGCAGGACAAAGACAGAAGTCAGAGCTAAAACACTGGAAAGTCGTAAGACATAACACGCAGGATGTCGGGATCCGAATCAGAAAGTAACGATGAGTCTATGGACCAAAGTGACTCATTCATGGTAATAAAAATAACGTAGAACAAATGAACATATCTGAAACGTAATAAGAAAATGGTCTCCACATTTGATGCAAAATTCACAACAGTGCATCGATTAACGACTACTGGTGTTTACTAATGTATTTCCTGTGACCAGAATGGAAATCGGAATGCATAATTCTAATAATCATAAAATTTCAATATTATTTTATTGAATATTATGTACTGGTAAGTTGGGAATTCTAGACGTTTCTGTAAAAAGCAGATATCAAGTTTCGACCAATTCAACACAGAATAGGATGATTCAATACTTGTTTTTGTAAAGAAGACAACAAACTGAAGAAGCTTAAAATATAAAATCAGTTATACACAGGACACAAAAATCCAATAAAACAAAATCTTTAAACTAGTTAAAGTGCCAAAATGCCGAAAACTTAAAAGATATCGAAACAAAGTGTGGTAATGAACGAAACGTCACAATCGGTACCCTACAAATAAGTAGAATCGAATGACCAGCTTCTCAGCCCATATCGGATTGGTGGAAGTAGACAAATTAGAGTGTAACAGGAAATGGAGTAGTCTGCTTCCACAGGGGATCAAATCACTTTTTCCCAGCGATCTCAGACTTCCTAGTTGGATGCTCTACCACGTGCACAGAGCTAAAGAGAATTTCCCTCTTGCACGAAGCTAGAAAGCGACCGTAATCCTATTTACAATAGAAATCTGCCACAATAGCTAAATTAAGTAGCAGTGTTACTGATGTTCCGCTTAATCAAGTTTGTTGAGTATCACTTGTTTGAGACATTTTACCAATTCATCGAGTGAAAAATCTATGATCAAGTTTTCTTCAGAAATGCAACACATTATCTAGTTTATAAAAAAACCTTTGAAGTTATGATTCGTCTGACTGGTATTCACATTTGATTTGGACGGTTTGATATGCACCAAGAGCAGGGACTTTTTGTCTGTCACTTGTATCGATCATATAAAAACATGAGCGTCTCAATAAAAAAAAGTCAAAAGCTAATCGGAATGTAAACATTCAATTGAGCGAGATGCATATTTTTTAATGATTGTAAGCGACAGAAAAAATAGCTATTACGTACCGGAGCACAGAAACTAGCCTTGTCTTGTCAATGCACCCATTGACAGACAAGGCTAGTACCTGTGTACAGAGGGAACGGTAAAGCTGAAGCTTTACCAATGCTGTACAATCGACCTGATAAACGGCCGAGGTCTATAATAAATATGGAGATACTTTGGGTTTCCGAAAAAAGTTGAAGTGGGTCCAGTGAGCAGAAACACTCTAGATCTATACATGTAATATAAGGAAAGCAATTTGTTCTCTTGAAGTTTTTTGGCCAATTTTGTTGTTTATAAAATATGACAGAGTCAGAAATCAACTATACAAATACAAGTACAGTATAAGACACTGCTAATGGTCAGATATCTGAAAGTCAATCCAAAATTAATCAATTTTAATCGATCATTGATTGGTGAGAGGAAACTGATGATAGATCATGAAATTTTGATGGATTCCCAACACTTAGCAGTGTGGTTCCTGCTGTGTATCATTGTTATTTTTGTGGATAGTCAGTTTGCTATCATTTCAGTTAATCTAGGTAAGTTAATCCTGTCATTGCCATAGAATGACATAATTATGAACCCAGTTTCTGTGTCTGTCTATTTGTAGCAAACATTGTACTGAATATATTGTTATACTTCAAGCCCTGTGGTACAAAATCACGGAAATATGTGATGGAAAAATTATTTCAGTTTTTGTATCTGCTTCATTTTCGAATGACAACATATTGTTTTGCATAGGAGCTTGCATTTAATAAAAACAATGAACGAAATTTACAAAATGTATATAAGTTATAACGTGGGTGTTATCACACTTTTTTATGGTGCTTAATTAAACATTACAACCCTTTTAGATAGTTCATTAAACATTTCATATTTATAAAAAAAATAACATGTACATACATGTATACCCATAGCCTGAGTTTCCTCTGGCCCTGATACCAGACTTGGACATTTTGACAAATAGATGTCTGCAGCTGGTGTGGGGCCACTGCCCAGAGTGCACTACTATATAAAAATGACAATGTCTAACAAAAAGTCTGGTGTCAGCGCCGAAGGAAACACAGGCTATACTGTACCTGGCCATGGTAATATGCATTATATGAGGCAAATAGAAATCACATTCTGGCAAGTGAATTTCTAAGGTCCTGCCCATGGCCAGGGCAAGTGCTTTGGTAAGAATTTTGACATCCCTGATAACTATGCCCCAAAATTCTTATTTTAACTGCTGCATGTTAACCAATGAAGTTTGTATCTTCGTTGTAGGCAAATTTAGCGTTAAACTAGCTAATAACAATTGCTTTGTGCAGTAACATAATTATAAGGAAAGTACAGAAGTCCCAATATGATGTAAATTTTTAAATATGTGTTGGAAGAGGAATGAGTGCCAATACCTATGTCAAAAATTTGTGTTTCTAGCCTCCAGGGAAAGCACCAGTGGTGCTGCTGAAATCTCCCCCAAAACCCATGGTGGAGGAGGAGGAAGAGGAATTTGATGCAAAAATCGTAAGTGCCCCTAGTCAGAATTGATGGAGGTCAATTCACAGTATGGCTAATTTTTATTAGCTCACCTGGCCCAAAGGGCCAAGTGAGTTTATGTCATGGTGCAGCGTCCTCTGCCCGTCCATAGTCAATATTTTACTTTAAACAACTTCTTTTTAATAACCAAAAGGCCTAGGGTGATGATATTTGGCCAGAAGCAAACTGAGATAGAGGGCTACCAAGTTTGTTCAAATGAATGACCTTCACCTATTTTCAATGTCACAGGGGTCAAATATGTTAAAAAAAAAAAAACTTCTTCTGAATAACCAAAATGCCCAGAGGGATGATTTTTGGCTAGTAGCATGCTGGGATGAAGGGCTACCAAGTTTGTTCAAATGAATGACCTTCGTCCATTTTCAAGGTCACAGGGGTCAATTGTCTTAAAAAATCTTTATCCAACTTCTGAGTAACTAAGAGGCCTAGGCTAATGATATTTGGCCAGTAACCTGCTAGGATGAAGGGCTACCAAGTTTGTTAAAATGAATGACCTTGACTTACATTCAAGGTCACAGTGGTCAAATATGTTTAAAACCTTTAAACAACTTAATCTGAATAACCAAGAGGCTTAGGATAATGATAGTATGCCAGTAGCATGCTGGGATGAAGGTCTACCAAGTTTGTTCAAATGAATGACCTTGACAAATATTCAAGGTCACAATGGTGAAATATGTTTAAAACATTTTAACAACTTCTCAATAACCGCAAGTCCTAGGATGATGATATTTTGCCAGGAGCATGCTGGGATGAAGGGCTACAATGTTTGTTCAGTTGAATGACCTTGACTTGTATTCAAGGTCACAGGGGTCAAATATGTTAAAAACCATTAAACAACTTCTTCTGAATAACTAAGAGGCCTAGGATAATGATATTTGACCGGTAACATGCCAGAATGAAGGGCTAAATGTACCAAGTTTGTTCAAATGAATGACCTTTAACTATTTTCAAGGTCACAGGGGTCAAAAATGTTCAAAACTTTTATACAACTTCTTCTGAATAACCAAGAGGCCTAGGATAATGATATTTTGCCAGTAGCATGCTGGGATAAAGGGCTATCAAGTTTGTTTAAATGAATGACCTTTACATATATCCAAAGTCACAGGGGTCAAATATGGTTAAAATCTTTAAACGACTTCTTTTAAATTAGCCAAAGGCCAAGGATGATGATATTTGGTCATTAGCAGGCTGGGATGAAGGGCTACCAATTTTGTCAAAATGAATTTTCGCCCATGTTCAGGGTCACAGTGGTCAATATATATTTAAATCTTTAAATTGCTTGTTCTGTATAACCAAAAGGTTCAGGGTAATGATATTTTGCCAAAAGCATGCTGGGTTGGAAGACTTTAAACTCTGTTCAACCTGATGTCCTTGTTCGACATTCAAGGTCACAGGCGTCATATGTTTAAATCTTTTAATAGGTTCTTATGAATCAAACACTGATATTCTGCCTGTAGCTGTATTTTAGTCCACTTTTAAGATTACAAGTGTGAGGTTAATACCAGGTGAGCGATTCAGGTCCATTGGGCCTCTTGTTATAATTATTAAATGTTTCTTATTCAAAGATGGTCTGAATGCATGGATCACAGAAACTAGGGTTTCCTCCCATGACATTTCTATGCTGTAACATGCCAAACCCTTTATAGAGGTGATATATGACTTCAGTTGTTTTAAAGATTTCATACAATATCATGATTTTGACATACATGTGGATGCCTTGATAAAAGTTACTAGGTAGATAAGCTTTTGTTAAAAAAAAATCATATACAACATTGTCTGAAATTGCCCACTGAAAAGTCACTGACCTAAGCCAATGGTAGCATCAACACTTGCAAGAAAGGTTCTAAAATATAAATCCAGTATACTTGAAATAGATTTATGTGTGACATTTAAGTACCCAGTATAATAGCATTTTTTCCCCTTATTGTTCTTTGTAGATATTCATTCACCAATATTTATTTGAACACATTTATTGATTGTCACATGTTCAAATTCATTTCACAGGAAGCAGACAGGGGCAACCGGTTTGAGTTTTTGCTCAAACAAACAGAGTTGTTCTCACATTTCATGCAAACAGGAGCAGGACAAGGGGGTAAAACACCAACAAGTCCTTTAAAAATGAAACCAGGTCGACCTAAAATGAAGAAAGATGAAAAACAGAAGCTTACAACTGTTGGAGAGTAAGTAATCTAGAATGTATGTGTCGCGTTAAAAACATCTATGTTGGTAGATTTGATGTCAATTATGTTAGGGTTAGTACACGTACAAATTTCTAGTACAGGTATTCTTAAAAAAAGTTATATTAATGCAGACTTGTAGAATTTTTAGGTCTCTTTAGGCAGTCTCACGTGACCTATTGTAATTGTCTGTTTTCTACTGTTTGTCATGTGTTTGCAAACACTTATTGGTTTTGACTTCTGTTTGTCATGTGTTTGTTACCAGTTATTGGTTTTGACTTCTCAAAAATCACTGAACTTTTGCCATTAAAGACACTATCCCATTGTCTTTTATAAGATGCATTTCATTTGTCTAATGAATGCAAATTAAAGGTAATTGCTTTAAATGCCGTTATTTGTAACTAAGTGTTAAAATTTTAGTCATAGACATCGGCGAACTGAACAAGAGGAAGATGAGGAGCTGCTCACAGCTAGCAAGAAAGCTGCAGCCAGTTCATACCGCTTCGAGACTCATCCATCATGTAAGTTAAATGAATTACCAATACCATATGATATTAATGGAAACATTCAGTTTCTGACAAACTGCTAAGAATAAACTATTTTCTGAACTCCTGCAAAAATACCATCTACTTCATTGCTAGCAAGCAGCAAATTATTAAAGCAACTGGATTTTGGTAAAAATGATTTGAGAATATTGATGGGCAAACCACATGTTTTGTTATTTCACAGACATCAAATCTGGAATAATGAGGGACTACCAAGTGCGTGGTTTAAACTGGATGATATCTCTGTATGAAAATGGTATCAATGGTATACTGGCAGACGAAATGGTTAGTATTCCACCAATACTGCTTTATAGTCATAACACTACAATGGTTTGGGATCTTACTTATATGGCCTGGGCTTTGTAGAGGATGAAATACCATCAGTAAACATAACCTCAGTATTCTTAAGCTAATGGTCTTTGACTCTTGAAATTTTAAAAGCAAAAGTAATGAAGAAGATGTGCTTAAAGCTGACGGTGCAAGTTAAAAAGTTTTAAATTGAGATTTAAAAAAATATAAAAAAAAATCTTTTTTTTTTCTTTCTGGTTTTGAGATCTTCCCCAACTCTTTCGACAATCGTTTCTAAGGAAGTGCCGACATTTTAGTTTGTCCTTGCTTGGAAACGAGTATGGGTCTCGCTGGTTATGTATAAAAAGCGCATTACCTGTCAAACCGGTTATCATTCTACAACTGACCGTCTTGAGATTCAATGCATCGCATACCCTGATCGGCAACCATTATCAAAAATCAAACGCACTCACCTGAAGACTTTGAAGCTGTCTTGTTACTTATAGCACATTCTCCAAAATTGTGTATCCAAAATAAAAGGTATATTACTGAAAATACTTATTATTCATCATGAAGTACTTAAGAAACATGTTAGCTTCTCTAACATCTACATAAAACCACCCATTTGCCCCCTTTTCTTAAACATCCCTCAGAAATAGGGGGACTATTTCTGAAAGATTTTACTTTGTAAACAATATATACCTATAACAGTGTCTCATAGCAAATGAAACTTCATTCAAAACAAAAGTTGCCAAGTGAAATTGGTGACTTGAAAATTATCTGAAGTTAGAAAATGAAAAAATTAGATATATTGAAGATAGTCTACAAATGTCTTCAGAGCAAGTGACATGCCTCTTGTACAATAAAAAAAGAAATTTTGAATTTGACTTGTGTGTCATTAAGCTCAGATAAACAGGATCTTCTTCACGTAATAACCTTTTCAGGGCCTCGGAAAGACACTACAGACAATTTCTTTGCTTGGCTACATGAAACACTACCGGCACCTGCCATCCCCTCACCTGGTCATCTGTCCCAAGTCCACACTCGCTAACTGGATGTGTGAATTTAAGAGGTGGTGTCCAAGTATACGAGCTGTCTGCCTCATAGGAAGTGCTGAACAGAGGGTAAGTCTTGTGATCATTGCAAAGTCATTGCACAACTTTAAATCACCTTTCCATAATACTTCAAATGAGTATGGAAAATGTTAATTAGATTCATTGCAAAGTGATATATACAGAACTTGTTTGTTATTTTTTGTATATTTTGATGATGATACAACTTTAAGTTAACAGACTCTAATTTCAGGTTTTTTTAATGGGCCATGAATACTAAAAAGAAGCTAAATTGAGGTCTATTTCAGGAGCTAGCTGAACCTCAATGTGAAATGTAGATAGCCATACAGACATCTTAGTAGCTTATAGAATTGTAAAAACACGATTTATACCCTGACTGACAATGTTGTTTGTATTATGTTAGGCCACATTCATCAGAGATACTATGATGCCTGGTGAGTGGGATGTTTGTGTCACCTCGTATGAAATGGTTATCAGGGAGAAATCTGTATTCAAGAAGTTCAACTGGCGATACCTTGTCATAGACGAAGCCCACAGAATCAAGAATGAGAAATCCAAGGTAAGAGTAAAACATTGCACCACTGGTCATAGGGGAAAGCTTTTATATATTGATTTATAATCCAAACTGAAAATAAAGAAGAGTAGCTAGACCCACTGGAAATTCAATTTTTACCAAATGCAGAATATTGTGTTCAATGTGTCATTTATTCTTTGCAGTTATCAGAAATCGTTCGAGAGTTCAAGTCTGCAAATCGTCTGCTGTTGACAGGGACGCCATTGCAAAACAACCTTCATGAACTCTGGTCTCTACTTAACTTCCTCCTGCCAGATGTGTTCAACTCTGCTGATGTGAGTGATCAACCAATATGCAGGATTTTGTTGATTAAACACTACAATTTGCTCAATATGTCAAATTGCGAATATTTTGGACAGTACAACCCATCCCAAGTAATGAATGTTACATGTGTGGTGTGTGAAATTCACCAAATCAGTCATATATAGCTTAAAAAATAAGCATATCTTTTATTGAAATGTTACGAAAATAGAGCAGTTAGTTATCAAATTTGTAAATTGTTAAAACACGATTTCGAAATGTCACAAAAACAGAGCAGTTAGTGATCAAAATTTGTAAATTGTGGAAAATGGACCCAATAATGGAGCAAAGTATTCAAATAGTGTCAAAGACAGGAATTGTGCTGTCCGGTTACGTATTGAAAAATCTACATTATTGGTAACAATAAACACTTTTGATTGTTGACTTGATTTTGCAGGATTTTGATTCCTGGTTTAATACAAACACATGTCTTGGTGACAAAGAGCTTGTGGAGAGACTGCATGTTGTAAGTATAGGCCAACCCCATCTTTGATGTGGCATGTTATAAATTGTTGCTTTGTATATATATGGAGAATTAATCACCAGTCTAGTATTGGATAGGAAAATCTGGCAATGTACCATTCAAAATCTAGCATCTTTGTGTAGTTCACCCACCTCAGTCAAACACTCTCGTAGAACATCGTCTGTTCTAACCACTGTTGAAAAGTCAGCTGTCTGATAAATCTTTTTGTCTGGGTTACATGAAATCTTTGTGAAGTTAAATTAATGTAATAAGTAGATGATGTTCCACTTGTCCATTACAAAGGATCCTTGTCACAAGTCATGATTAGAGGTACATTTGTAACCATCATATCTAGGGAGCATTTTATATTTGATGACTAAATTTAGTTTTGCATCCAGTCTGTCTGGATTCAACTTGACTGACTTATCTTAATAAATCAATGATGACGTAAATGTCATGATTTCAGGTCTTGAGGCCTTTCTTATTGAGGCGTATCAAGTCAGAAGTGGAAAAGAAGCTGTTGCCAAAAAAGGAAGTGAAAATCTTTGTTGGTCTCAGTAAAATGCAGAGAGAATGGTAAGGGTTTCCCTTCTTTCCCTACACCTGAAATTCAATCGTTCAAATAGTTCCTAAAAAATACGGATTTCAGTTTATGCATGCATCATATATGATTCTCACTATTTAACAACACAAAAGGGCAAGTTAGAAAGTGTTCTAAAAATATAACACAACATTTTTGTTATTCTACTTTGCTGCTTGATGCTTTTATTATTATGCCCTTGCAAACAACTGGAATATTGATACTCGTTTGTCTATGCAAGAAACAATTACATGTACAGATTTGATGTAGAAAACAGTTTAAACTTGATCTTGTGCTTCTTATTGGACAGGTATACAAAAATCCTGATGAAAGACATTGATGTTGTGAATGGCGCAGGCAAAAGTGACAAGATGAGACTGCTCAACATTCTCATGCAGCTGCGAAAGTGCTCCAACCACCCCTACCTGTTTGACGGAGCAGAGCCTGGTATGTAGAGAGTTATATTTTGTACTGAATGTAGAAAAAATATAAATCAACCCAGATTCTATCTTATCGGTGAATAATTCTATACATTAAGCATCATGGTACTTGTACTCATCTGTAATTGAATCTCTGATTTTAATTCTGTGTTGTTCCTTAGGTCCACCGTTCACAACAGATCAACACTTGGTGGACAACTGTGGAAAAATGGTGATTTTGGACAAACTACTTCCCAAACTAAAAGCCCAAGGTGAGAAAGCTCTGTCCAGGGAATCCAGGGAATTCCAGCATGTTTACACTATAGGAAATACTTGGTACTATCAGAAAGGACAAGTACATTGCATTTTTAGCTAACTATCATCCCCAGGGGCATGGCCAGAAAGATTCTATGGTTTTGAAATGTATCTCCACACTGTAACCATATAGACGAATACACATAAAGGATAGTTCTCGGGTCTGGCCCCTGCACTTAATCTTACTTACAGTTGCTGACCTGAAAGAGAAGAACACATTCATGATATTAGAATTGATATGGGGTCTGACCACATCCCTAGAGACTTAATACCGGAGTCACAACTTGGGGAGAAATACTTGAGATACCAACTCTATAGCCAAAATACATACAATTGCTGAATAGGAAGAAATGAATGTACATTTGCTAAAAGGATGGTTTCTGGATCTAGCCCCATCCTTGAAGACCGAGTCCCTTTAAAAAGTTGAGATCACAACCTGATAAACATATATATGTGAATTGCTTGACATGGAAAATCTAATACATTTTGTACAGATATGCTACATAGATTGGCCTTTGGATCTCCTCACCCCTGGTAACTTGGTCTACCACCACCCATTTAAGATGTGAACACAATCATGCTACCTTAATTGGGTTTGTCCCCAACATTAGAGTCTTAGTTCCTGTGTCATAACATGGAAACATTTTTGATACAATATACATAACAATACATACAATTGCTGAGCATGAAGTTTTGATACACATAGACTGCCAGGACTGGTCCAGAGGTATTAGGCCATGATTACATACAGTAAATATCCAGGTCAGGGCTACAGGCCCTTTGTACTTCTTTTATGTCGCCACATGTATACAATTATTCTGATATAAACTTTATATATATATATCAAGTTCTATAATCAAAGAATCAAAAAGTGGAATAATTTGATTTGTAGTGTAGTATCACTTTTTTAATAGCTAGTTTGTGATAGAAGTGGGAAATTAGCGAGTCATATATATGCTAGCTTCTTCACTTTCAAAACTAGCCTTATGAGAATCACAAACTTGAGTCAGAAATGTTTATCTACCTTCAGATTCACGAGTACTGATCTTCAGTCAGATGACTCGTGTACTGGACATACTTGAGGATTACTGTTTTTGGAAAAACTACAATTACTGCCGCTTGGATGGAAGCACACCACATGAAGACNTATATATATATACTGAGTCTGAAGAATCTCCTAGAAGAGATGAAAGTACTAAAGACTCTTTGTCGAGAATTTTTCTTTTTATAACATATCATTTTTCTGATTTATGATATGTATATATATTTTTTTATTTAAGTATTACTTTTAATGCTGTGTACAAATACACTTATAAATGTTTTGAAATAATCTTCATGATTAGATGCAAAAATCTCACTTACTAAATTTATAATGTTATTTATCTATCTCAAAATCATGCTTGTCCAGGTGTCAATCAATGACTTCAACATGCCAGGCAGTACTAAGTTTGTGTTCATGCTGAGCACAAGAGCTGGTGGACTGGGAATCAACCTGGCTACTGCAGACTGTGTCATCCTGTACGACTCTGATTGGAACCCACAGGTTGACCTCCAGGCCATGGTATGTCTGGTACTCTGACCATACCCCTCCTGTGATATACTAGTCTCCTTCTGTAAATTTGTATTAGTTTCTATCACAGCTATTCAGACATGTAATTAGCCTGCAAATATCCTATTGTCAACATGGTTTGAAATTTCTGTTGTAAAAAAATTAAAGCACTTCTGAAGATTACATTTGGCATGCAGGTCCTATATTTTCCATTCAGGCATAAAAGTAACACTACTCAAATGGAAATCTGTAAACAGTAAATGCTATTGCAATTAAACTGGTATACACCCTTAGGATTTTTTGTGAGGATGACAATGTAATAATTGTTGTAAAGACTTAGTTCGTGTATTGGTGATGCTCCTTCTCCACAGGACCGTGCCCATCGTATTGGACAGCAAAAACAGGTGAGAGTGTTCCGCTTCATCACAGAGAACACTGTGGAGGACAGAATTGTGGAGAGAGCAGAAATGAAACTCAAACTGGATAACATTGTGATACAGCAAGGTACTCTTCCTCCTTCCAGTTACAGGGGTTTTGTATGGCGAAGTGAAGGTCGAGAAGGGATCACTCCTTCAGTGTCATTGTCTGCACAACTTTTACCATATCTCTTGAAAGAATGTTTCGACTTTCATGAAACCTACAAGTTCTTGGTTTTTGTAAGATAATTCTGAGAGGAATAATGTTGGACTTTCATGAATCTTTCTGGAAATACATATATTATTTATAACCCAGTCTTTCCCTTCCATAGTCAAGTATACTAGACAATATTTTAACATAGCATATGAGAGTTGGATAAACTGGGGAGTTGGTTGCAGAATGAATTGTTTATTATATTTTTTTGCAATAATTTCAGGACGTTTAGTAGATCAGAACACCAACCGTTTGGGGAAGGATGATGTACTCAACATGATCAGGCATGGTGCCAGCCATGTGTTTGCCTCCAAAGAATCTGAGCTCACAGATGACGATATTGACCAAATCTTAGAGAGAGGAGAGAAAAAGGTGAGACTATCATGTAGTGTCAGGTGGAGTAAGAAAACTATGTAAACAGAGACGTAGAATGTCTATCAGTATGAGTTACATATTATGTGTTATGCTAACAATCAAAGAAGTGGTTTTAACAAAATTAACGGTTGTATCAGCTGCTATGAATTAGTACAAGTAATTCTATGTTCTTGTTTAAGTAATCTCAAGTCAGGGTTTACATAAGGCCAAATAAAACAAAATTATTTTAAGGGTTTCATCCACGAAAAAATGGTAGGTATTATTTTTTACATATATATATATGCCCCTCGAAAGAAGAACGTATTTTGTTATGACCTTAGCAGGTTAGTGGCTGCTGGCTGGGCGGATGCGCTTGTTGTCCACTCAATATCTTCAATAATTTTCATCAGATTAAATTCAAACTTCATAAGAACGTTTTATTACTATAAGAGCTCCGACAAGTTTGATAACCACCAATATCCCACAGTTACTTACGGAGTTAGGGCCCTTTATACATTTTCTGAATCTGGTGTCCGCTCGATATCTGCACTAATTTTCAACAGATTAAATTCAAACATCATAACAAGATTCATGACCATAAGAACCACCAATATTCGACAGTAACTTACGGAGTTAGGGCCCTTTGTCAACTTTCCGACGCATTGTCCACTCGAGATCTTCATTGATTTTCAACAGATTCATGAAGTTTTTAACCATAAGAGCTTGGACAAGTTTGAAAACCACCAACATCCGACGGTAGTTTACAGAGTTAGGGCCTTTTATCCACTTTCCGAAACGGTGTCTACTAAATATCTTCACTAATTTTCAGCAGATTAACTTCAAAACTTACAGGAAGAATTATTACCATGATAGCGGGGGCCAAGTGGTTAATGCGTCTGACATTCTGCTACCATTAGCCCTCCTCCACTGGGTCTTAGGTTTGAGACCTATGTGGGGCATGCGCTAGGTACTCGGAGAACTCCAGCTTTCCTCCACCTCTAAAACGTGGCACGTACTTAAATGACCATAGCTGTTCATAGGACATAAAACACAAACAAACAAATAATATGATTGCTTGGCCGAGTTCGGTAACCGCAATAATAGGACTGTTATTTATGAAGTGATGGCCCTTTATTTAATTGCCAAAAAGTTTTTAACAGATTAACGTCAAACTTCATAGGAAGGTTTATTGCCATGATAGCTCGGAGAAGTCCAAACATAACTTCTGGAGTTATGGCCCTTTATGTACAACCATACAGGCAACTGCTCATTCAATGTATGGCGTTGTATACTGTTCCGCTTTCCCGGTACCCTTTTTTTTATTATTGTTACTATCCCCCGCGAAACGCGTTTGTGGGGGATATTATATTGGGCTCTGTCTGTGTGTCCGTGCATGGGTTTTTTCCAGACCAGAGCTCTGAACAGTTTAAGAAAACTACTCAAAACTGTGAACAGTTATCAAGCTAGTACTCTAGTAGTACCTTTTGCTATGGAGAAGTTCTCCATTTTAATACTTTTTTTGTTACCATGGAAACAGATAGGACAAATTACAAATTTCAGTTGTATGGATCATGACTCCAAAACCGTTCAAGATTATAAACTATCTGAAACTTTGTATTTATAACTATCAAGCTAGCATTCTTGTAGTGCTTTTTGCTATGGAGGAGTTCTCACCTTTTTTTTTTAAATTTTGGATACCATGGAAACAGATAGGCAAAACTACAAATTTTGCTGTTTCTGGAATAAAATGTCAAAACCTTTCAAGATAACTACATGTACCTGAAACTTTGTCCACTTATCATCCTATCACTCTAGTTAGGCAAAATTACAAATTTCACAGTTTCCAGAGCATGGCAACAAAATTGTTCAAGAACTGCCTGAAACTTTGTACACTTTGTACAAGCTAGCACTCTCTTGGTGCATTTTGCTACTGGAGGAGTTCCCATTTTGGATTAAAAAAAAATCATTTTCTGTTGCCATGGAAAAAGACAAAAATACGAAATTTGAGGTTTCTGAAGCAAGATCTCAAAACTATTAAAAATAACAAATTGAAATTGAACTTGTACACTTATCAACCTAGCAGTCTATTGGAGTCGGTTGCATTCAAGATGTATACAGGAAGTTTTGTACACTTATTAAGCTAGTGCTCTTATCAAGCCTTTTCTGATGGGGAATTCATCAGTGTTTTGTAAAAGATGATCTACATCAAAATATCAGTAACAATGGTGGAATGGATTTAATACTTTTTGTAATATTAACAATAGCATATATATATATATGATTGTGTGTCTTTCTTTTAAAAAGCGGGGCGCATGGGATAATGTCACTCTTTGCGTTATCTTGTTTTAAATTGTGTCTGTGGAGCAGAAATCCTGACTTTTCCCTTTGCTTGCTGTAAAATGGACATGTTTATTAATTGGTCTTCAGAACAGTTATGTCCATGATACTGGTATTGATATACTAGCTTCATTTATTTTCGTGATTAACAGACGGAAGAAATGAAATCCAAGTTGTCTACAATGGGAGAGAATTCATTGGCGACATTTACCCTAGACACGCCAACTGAGAGTGTGTACCAATTTGAGGGTCAGGATTACAGAGAAAAACATAAAGGTGGCATGGGTATGTGGATCGAGCCGCCAAAGAGGGAGAGGAAAGCCAACTATGCCGTGGACGCCTATTTCAGGGAGGCACTCCGAGTCAGCGAACCTAAAGCACCTAAGGTAGGCATTTCATATACTGCATTGTAATGATGTCAAATAATGATAGAACAGCAAGATCAAATAAAGTACAATAGACATGCATGTTTCTGTCAATAGTAGCATCCTTATTATTGATGCTAAAGGAGAAGATTGAAAAAATATTGACGAAGTCGAATAATTGCAAGATCAAAGCTAATTACTGTATACCAGGAAATTTTCATCACAGTTTAGCTTTCTCCTTTTCTGCCCTCCCCAATGAAGGCAAATGTATCGTGACAGCATATATTAGTACACATTATACAATCATAGTCATTACATGTGAAGGGCAAATTAACACTTGGTGAACATGGATTTTGTCAGCAAAGGGCAAATACTTGACTGGGCAAAAGCTAGTGAGTAGACAGTAGTTATCAAAACAAGTTATGCTGTTTGTCATTATTAACAAAACAAATGGCCATTACTAAACCAAGTGAAGAAAACAGAAGGCAGGGATAAGTGCTGTTAAAGCATTTTCATAGTTTTTAGACTCTAAAGATGAGAGTGCAAACTAAAATTCAAGAAGCCATGTTCCTGGATCTGACGACTAGGTTAACTATGGTAGAGTTATGGTGCCCTCAGTGACCTTAATTTGCCTAAAGTTACTTGGTTTCTGCTTATATCCTGTAACAGAGAATGCATTTAATTCAACACCAATGGTATCTTACCCACTCATTTCATATCGGATTGCTAAAGTCAGTCTAGAAATGTTTTTGAGCCTTTTACAAGTTTAAAAAATATGTAATATACTCTAAACAAATTTGATTTTTAAAAGGATGATTTTCATGGTAATTTCTCCTATTCCAAGCAGACTTTTGGGTATCAACAGATTTGTTCAAGTCTTTCAAAATTTTAGAAGGAACATATATAATAAATATTATGCGGCGCATTGGTCTGTCCACACTTTGGCATTTGCAAGACACTAGCTTAAATTTTATTTAGTTTTAATTAAAAAGGACTTGGTAAGTATGTGTAATATATATATACTAAGACTAAAGCTTAGAAATGTACTTGGTTTTGAAAATGGGCGTATATTGTAACGTCTCTGCTATACTTATGTCCCTTATTCTGTCTGTAAATATTCCTATATATGTAAGACATTGTGTCCTTTTTTTCACAGGCCCCTAGACCATGTAAATATTCCTATATATGTAAGACATTGTGTCCTTTTTTTCACAGGCCCCTAGACCACCAAAACAACCCAATGTGCAGGACTTTCAGTTCTTCCCCCCAAGGTTGTTTGAACTGCTGGACAAAGAGATATATTTTTATAGAAAGTCCATTGGTTATCGTGTGCCACGAAACCCTGATTTAGGGACTGATGCCGAGCGAATCAGGAAGGAGGAGCAACAGAGGATTGATGAGTCAGAGGTCTTAAATGAAGAGGAACTGAAAGAGAAAGAAGAACTTCTGAATGAGGTATGAGACCAACCAGGGCATGGTGTTTGTCTGATTTACCTTAACATTAGCACAAAATAGTGAGAAAACAATTTTGTTTCTTTGTAGCTGTACTTGTCTGTATAAAAAAATGAAATCTATTAATGCTAGAATGCTCAAAAAGCAGTATCCATTCCTATTATTTTCCATAATTTCAAAAGTTTATGATATGTTCCTGAAACATTAAAAATTGAAGTTTTTACTGTGTGCAGTGTGTTCCTCCCTTTTCATTTTGATGTCCTAATTATTTTGAATACCCAATCACATCCCTGATTTGAATTTATATTACAGGGGTTTACAAACTGGAGTAAGAGAGATTTCAACCAGTTCATCAAAGCCAATGAGAAGTATGGTCGAGATGACCTAGATAGCATTGCCAGGGATGTAGAGGGCAAGACTCCTGATGAGGTAACCTTTGTACACAGTCCAGACAGGGTTTAGCACTGACTTTACTAAGTAATTAGACCATTTCAGCAAACCGTTGTTAGATATACACTCACCATATGTGTGTATGACTACAGACATATGTAGACTTGCGATATAAATGACAATCGACATAAAGATGAAGTATGTGTATTTAATTATTCTGACTCAATATTACAACGAAACATGTTTACAACAATCCCCAAAGAACCTAATAATTCAGCTTGATATAGGCAAAATAATTCAAATTCCAAGCGGTAATAACACAGTGTTCCCATTAAAAACCAGTTGTGGGCAAAAGAAGCATGATGCTATTCATCAACATGGAACTGGCTATTTTTTCAGAATATGTATTGGTCAATATTATAACATGTAAACATTCAAAGGTCAACCACCTGTTTCAAGACTTAGTGAGAACATTGCAACATCTATAGATATGACAGCCATAGATTACCATATATATTTTGACCAATGTGTGGCTGTGTTTTATTACAGGTTATGGAGTACTCTGGTGTATTCTGGGAAAGATGTAACGAGCTGCAGGACATAGACAAGATCATGTCACAGGTGGAGCGTGGAGAGGCCAAGATACAGCGTAGGATCAGCATCAAGAAGGCTTTAGATGCAAAAGTATGGAAATGTGCTTGTCAAGTTAACCTTGCAGTTGGTTTCAGTATATATGTCTGTTACAATTGAATTCCTGATATCGGTATATACTTAGCTAAAAAAAATAAATTCATCTCTTGTGACTGAAAGGACTGGTTTTTTTTTTTTTTAACAAGTATGAATTATGTACATACATTAATGTTTTGTGATGATGGTGAGCTTTGATATTTACAGATTGTAACAAAACTAGTATAACAGTTCTAATTGTGAGTCTTGATATATACAGATGGCACGGTACCGAGCACCATTCCATCAGCTGAGGATACAGTATGGTACCAACAAGGGTAAGAACTACACCGAGGAAGAGGACCGATTCCTCATCTGTATGCTCCACAAACTTGGCTTTGACAAGGAGAATGTGTATGATGAACTCCGCACGGCTGTCAGGCAGGCCCCACAGTTCAGGTTCGACTGGTTCATCAAGTCACGAACAGCTATGGTACGTTCACCTGTATTTAATGCTCAGTATGACATGTTTAGATTTTTTTAGAGACAATGGTGCTTTTGTTTCGTTTAAATTGTTTATCATTTAAGAGTATCTGTTTGGGGAAAAACCATTAATTCAACCAGTATAAAGTATATAGCTATATTGTAATATTGTTGATCAAAGCTATTCCAGAATTAAGGGTATTTTGTAACAATATATTGGGGTGCATGACCAACTATTGTGATGGGTTTCCTGAAGAAACAATAATTCTGTGTACTCATTTTGGAATAACCCTAAACTTCATGATAGAAAAAAATATTTTCAAACCTTGATGCAATTGTGTGACAGGAGCTGCAGAGGCGCTGTAATACTCTGATCACCCTGATAGAGAGAGAGAATATGGAAATGGAGGAAAAGGAGAAGGCCGAGAGAAAGAGGAAGGGACCAAAGTCAGGAGTAAAGGTAACTTACGACTCATTTTATTTACCCAATAGTTCATAACATTTCTTAAAAACATCTGGCCGGTCATGAGTGCTTAACACACCGACAATAACTGAAGTCACTTCTACTTGCTGCTGGTTCTAATATAAAAATTTCTTTTTAAATTTTCACTGCCTCAAATAACTGGAGTTAACTCCTTATTTTTCACCTCAAGTATAGTACAACCCTACATCATTCAAATAACTGAAAAGTGTACTTCTCATCAAATAAAATCAAAGTCACTACAAATATCAATTTCCAGAAACATTCCCTTCTCTTATGAAATAACTTTTAAAATACCTCAAATATTTTCTTCAAATATAACAAATAAAAAGATTAGGAGATTAATCACAAGATCTGAAAAAAGTTCTTCACCATTTTTAGGTCACCTGAGCTTTAGCTCAAGTGACCTATTGCTATCCGTTTTCGTCCGTCGTCGTCCGTCGTCCGTCGTCCGTCGTCCGTTAACATTTTACATTTCAAACTTAAAGTCAAGTTCTGCTGGGCCGATTGAACTGAAAGTTGGTAGGAATGATCGCCTCATGGTCCTGACAAAGTGTTGTTATTTTTCGGGTCGATCAGAAATCCAATATGGCCGCCACGGCCACCATTTTGAAAACCTATTTCAAACTTAAAGTCAAGTTCTGCTGGACCGATTGAACTGAAAGTTGGTAGGAATGATCGCCTCATGGTCCTGACAAAGTGTTGTTATTTTTTGGGTCGATCAGAAATCCAATATGGCCACCACGGCCGCCATTTTGAAAACCTATTTCAAACTTAAAGTCAAGTTCTGCTGGACCGATTGAACTTAAAGTTTGTAGGAATGATCGACTCATGGTCCTGACAAAGTGTTGTTATTTTTCAGGTCAATCATAAATCCAATATGGCCGCCACGGCCACCATTTTGAAAACATATTTCAAACTTAAAGTCAAGTTCTGCTAGGCCGATTGAACTGAAACTTTGTAGGAATGATTGACTCATGGTCCTGACAAAGTGTTGTTATTTTTCAGGTCGATCAGAAATCCAATATGGCCACCACAGCTGCCATTTTGGTAAACTATTTCAAACTTAAAGTAAAGATCTACTTGGCCGATTGAACTGAAACTTTGTAGGAATGATCGAATCATGGTCCTGACAAAGTGTTGTTATTTTTCGGGTCAATCAGAAATACAATTTGGCTGCCATGGCCGCTATTTTGCTACTAAGTTCTAATAGGCCGATCTCACTTAAAATTGGTCTAGGAATGATCAGCTCATGGTCCTGAC
Source organism: Mizuhopecten yessoensis (assembly GCF_002113885.1). NCBI lineage: Eukaryota > Metazoa > Mollusca > Bivalvia > Pectinida > Pectinidae > Mizuhopecten > Mizuhopecten yessoensis. Next base: position 306,895 of record NW_018408920.1, read on the forward strand.
AAAGTTAAGTTAACATTATACTATTTTTTACTCAAATTGGTACATATTTCAACAACAAAAATAAATACTATAGACTCAGGTGACCGTTAAGGCCCATGGGCCTCTTGTTTCACAAAACATTTAAAACATGCAAGCCATAGTTGATACATCATTGGACAGAGTGATCTGAAACATTCATAGAATATAGAGTTGTTTTTATTTAGACAACATTCATAGAATATAGAGTTGTTTTTATGTAGACAACATTCATGTATAGGTTTGATATTCATGCAATGTGTGTTTATTGTAGTTCTGAAATAAATACAAAGTTTTATGTGATAATTTTAGAAATATTTAAAATGTTTCTATGAAATTTTTCCTCAGGGAGGACAGAAGAGGAAAGCAGACGGCACACCAGACAACCGAGGGCGACCAAAGAAAAAGAAGTGAACATAGTAACCTTAGTGTTGTGTGGATTTGTGGATATAGGACACATGTTGTTCCCCAGGACGGCTTCCTAATGATACAAGACAATGACAGCTTACTTTTCACCAATCCAGTGCAGATATGATAATGTCAGGACACTTTATTGAATTGTGTGTGGGTGATCCGAGATACAAACATTGAATAAGTGTATCAGCAGCAATTTCCTCAAGAACGAAAAACCAATCATGTTGTCGGGTAGAATTGTGATGCATCAGAATTGCTTTCAGAATATTAACTCTGTATTATCAAGAAGCAAACACTGATCAAATTTGACTGGACTAATGTAAAAGACATAGATGTGAAACCTACAGATCGCTGGATGTGTCTTTATAAATCTAAATAGCTCTAATCAAGATAAGTAGAAGGACTTGTGTGCTGTAGTGTGTTGTAAATTTCAACTCATTGTTTTATAGTCATTATTTACTCGTTTGGTTTTTATATATTTTATCATGTCAAATATTTTTCATTGCATATGTTCTTGTTTCTCTTTGAGATGATTTTATTCATCTTTCCAAAGCTGTTGTGGTGTAAGTAGGGCAGAAAATAATTCAAATGACAAATGATCTGCTAAAGAGATAGGGAAGCTATATAACTTGTGGAATTGTCTCCCTTTATCATAGCTGTTTGATCATTACAAAAGTGCAGTACCCAGTTCAAACCTTCCATTATTTATTCATTTTGTTATAGCTGATATATATGTGTGTTTGTGAAATGAAAACATGCATATTCTGAAGTAAAACAGTCATAAAGATTACTGTTTGTATATGAAATCAATCTTGATGACTGAGAAGCTTAGCTATCAAACGTATGTCTCTAAATTCAATAAATAGACCATCATTATAACTGTTCAGCTTCATGTCTGTAAAGATCACTATAAAAAAAACCTTTTCTCACTTTTAGAATGTGATCAATTAAGTCTGTATAATGTTGGCATAAACATCTATGTTGTCAATAAATTCATTTCAAAACTGATTTTAAGTTTCATATTTATTTGTCTGTCGGCAACATGATGCATTTATTGGTCAACAACATGTGACAATTTTAATAATAATTAATGTTTTGTCCCAGATATTTAATAACATAGATATATATGTGTTCTCACTGTAGTATATACTTGCATATAAAAACATTGAGTTAATGTTCTGGCATAATATATACCGATAGTTCTTTTACAATTAACAACAGAAAATTAATATTCTGTCCCTATAATATATAGTTATTGTACAAATAACAACAGAAAATTAATATTCTGTCCCTATAATATATAGTTTTAATGTACATATAACACCACTGGATTTGTTCTGTTGCTGTACAAGTTATAGTATACATATTAAACATTATTACGTATTCATTCCCTGGATTTCATAAGAAATGTCAATTAGGTATTATTTCTTTGTTTAGAACGTTAAGCGTAAGAGCGACAAATTGTAAATATGAAATAATGTTTGAACACTCCTTGCACAATTATGTAGTAGTTTGGGGGTAAATGCAATTGTTTAATGTAACTTTGAAGCTTCATTTTTAGCCAAGGTGAGCTTATGCCATACCACAGCGTCCGTCGTCCATCAACTTTACACTACTAGTCATGAACCACTGAGCGGATTATAACAAAATTTGGTGTGGAGCATCCTTGGGTGAAGAAGAACCAATTTTGTATAAATGGTGGGTCTGGCACCCCAGGGGCCTGAGGGGCGGGGCTCAATAGGGGAAATATAGCAAATTATTCTTTAAAATCCTGCTTCTTCTGTAGGAATGAAAGGATTTTGTCCATATTTGGTGTGGAGCATCCTTGGGTGACGGTGACTCAATTTTGTATAATTGGTGGGTATAACCCCCGTAGGGGCATAGGGGTGGGTCTCTGTTTGAAGTTTGTTCTCTATATCTCTAGTACTGGATGGATCTTTCTGAAATTTCATATGTACTAACAGCACCTACCATGGAGTGCTATATCTCTACTTCATACCAATTACTTTAATTATATTCAGGTGAGCGATACAGGCCCTCTGGGCCTCTTGTGATGAAAATAGACCACATCAAAACTGTCAAATAACTCGTCTAAAACCTGAATGGTACCTTGTAACAATTTGGAATTAGTTTTTCTGTTAATATAATAAATACAGACCCTTGTCTGTCGACCTACGCTCCAAAAAGATGGATGATGATTGAGCTTATAAGTAAGACGTTCTTTTGTGTTTTGGCTCACGAACGCATACATCTTGGAATAGTTTCAACATAATATAGAGGAGTCGCGGATCGGGGGGACATACAGGTGAAGGTCGAGTTTCAGTCAGACATACAGGTTTGTGAAAGAATGTTCCCTCTAGTCTAAGCTTACGGTTGACCAGTATCGGGATGATCACCTATCACAGAAATGGGTCATCTCTTCGACAGAGGTTGACTGGTATCGGGATGATCACCTGTTACTGAGTATCCCAGACGTTTGTGTGACCGACAAACAATAACTTAGTTCTGACTGGATGTATAGATTACAATATTGGCAAATAATCGACTGAGCATGAAGCAACAGTACTGTTGGTTATAGACAATATGGCCGTGTTCGGTTGTTTCTGTAACTACTATATATGGCCGAGGAAGTAAAGTAATGTTCACAGACATCGCCTGTATGTTTTATTCTTATTCAATAAATTGACACAATTATAAATTACATACATTATAGGTGTTCGGAAGGCAAGCTTTGAGTTTGAAAAACAATTACTTGAATAGTGTTGGCATTTAACAAAACTGTCAAAAACGATGTAAGTTTAATTTTCCTATTTAAAGTATAACATTTAAGAGAATCGGCCCCTGAATAACACGTTTGTCATTACAAATGTAAACTTATCTGAAGCTCTTAATGTCTTGCAAAAGTAACATGTTCGGATACGCAGCATATGAACACAATGTTATCATTTGTGGTGATTGTGTAGGATATTGAAACACCTGTCTGTTATAAAACACGCTTGTATTCATATTAACAAAACTGTTATGTCCAAATAGAAATGTCGGGTCGACCAAAACAAGTTTAAATATTGACAATGAGGGGTTCAATCACAAAATAAAATGTGTAATTTTGCATGTAAGTCGACTAAAATAGAAAATAGATTTATGGTTGATAAACATAAACAAATAAACGTCACTTCACTTTGATGTTGTTTTGTTCACCCATAAAGACTTAGACAGGCCTTAAATCTTACATAATAGCTTGGTACTGAAGTGATATTCTGCTTTTATACACAGGTATGTTCTTTTCCTGTTTCGGGAAATGGAATTTTAAATTACGAAGATGCTATATATATACAACGATACTAAATTTGTATATGTTTTTCTTCTCGTCTACATTTTTACATGCAAGAAAAGATGGTTGAAGTTATATGATAACACTTGTTTAGGACAGGATAGTTTGTTGCATAAATAATTCCCGTCTGCACTCGACTTTAAGTTCAAAAACGTTCATTCGATTATACCAATGTGAAAATAACAATCGAGTGCGTATATTTTACATATCCAACTTAAAAACATGATCATGGTCGACTATTTCACGACGCCACAATATCAGTCTGTCGGGGTTAATAGTACAATAACGACAAAACAATATACGACACGTAAATGTGTAACTATAGTTTGCAATGACCCGTGCGTAAAAGACCTCGGTCTACGGTCGGAACCCTTATCGGAGAGCGTCGGAGTCTTTGATGGTGGAAATAATACCGGGTAAAGAAACGTATCGAAAGCCGCGTTTTTCTCTTTCCCTCTTAAAGTAATTAGGCTGTTGTCTTGGAATCCTGTCCCTTCAGATCCGCCACCACGTATATATGGTGGCGATTATGGATTATGAGACGGCGATCCCCGCCAAATATTCCCATAATCCCCTCCTCGTTTTTATATTTCTGTTTTAATACAGAACAACGAGAACTATAACGCACAGGGACCTGATAATTCGTTGCAGCTATATTCAGACTTAAATTAAAGTGTCGGTTGATCTTAACCCCTAAATCGTGTAAAATGTCTCTGAACACCTTAGTTTAGGTCTAACTATAGCTGTAACAAATTAACAGGTTCCTATGCTACAACGCACAATACTCTAATACTTAAGTCTGGAGTTTATCGACATTAAACACCTACAGTGTTGATATCTTGTCAATCGTCGTGTATGAACATTGGGGTGATCACTAATTTAGTATAAAATAACTCCCTGCATTTATACACGAAAATACCATGGTCCATATAAACTAACGGTAATATTTCTTAGATATAACGTCTATCTGATTTTATAGATCCTAAAATGTACACACAAAACTAATGTTAGCTATGTCCCTGAATGTTAACACTGAACTCTACACCTGTTCGATAACATACTTAAATCCACAAATATCATAATTGAGATACTTAGTCTGCGCCTAGACTATCCAATATGACGTAGATACAGAATCAATATGGAACTGAATGTGTATATATGTAGGAAAAAAAATGCCAGCATGATATAGAATCAACATTTGTGTGTTCTAGCTAAATTTAGATAGAAACATAAACGAAGCACGTGTTTAATTGGCAGGTATGTAATTATGAAATATACCACGTTGATTCATATCATGCTGGACTGTTAATTGGAGATAGCTATCCTGACTAAGGCGATATTGAGACCGTATAGGTGTGCATAAACGTGTAACCCCTGTATACCAGCATGTTACATCAAAACTAATCCTGTTGCTTATCAATTTTCAAAGGCAATTTACAGCTTAAGATAGCCATGAAGTTGTTTTTATCAACACATCAAAGTTAAAACTTCACTAGGTTTAAGAAGTAATTAAATATTCAGCTTCCTAACGCTACGCGACCACTTTATCATTAGTTAAAAAAAAGAAAACTGCATTTCGTCTCGTCATTTTATACCGCTCTACATTTCATTACACCCATGATTTGCGTTACAGATTCAAATATCATGCACTGTTAACCGACATAGCGATTATGTAATACGTTTGTTTAACTATCCGTTTATTAGTTCACTTGGCCCAAAGGCCAAGTGAGCTTATGGCATGGTGCGGCGTCCGTCGTCCGTCGTCCGTCCGTCGTCTGTCCGTCCGTCCGGCGTCCGTCCGGCGTCAACTTTTTGCTTTAAACAACTTCTTCTCAGTAACCAAAAGGCCTAGGGTGATTCTATTTGGCCAGAAGCATGCATGGATGAAGGGCTACCAACTTTGTTCAAATAAATGACCTTCATCAATGTTCAAGGTCACAGGGGTCAAATATGTTAAAATCTTTAAACAACTTCTTCTAAATAGCCAAGAGGCCTAGGATGATATTTGGCCAGTAACATGCTGAAATGAAGGACTACCAAGTTTGTTCAAATAAATGACCTTGCCTTATATTCAAGGTTACAGGGGTCAAATATGTTTAAAACCTTTAAACAACTTTTTCTGAATAATCGAGAGGCCTAGGCTAATGATATTTGGCCAGTAACATGCTGGGATGAAGGGCTACCAAGTTTTTTTAAATGAATGACCTTGATTTATATTCAAGGTCACAGGGGTCAAATATGATTAAAACCCTTAAACAATTTCTTCTGAATAACCAAGAGGCCTAGGGTGATGATATTTGGCCAGTAACATGCTATGATGAAGGGCTACCAAGTTTGTTCGAATAAATGACCTTCATCCATTTTCAAGGTCACAGGGGTCAAATATGTAAAAACCAAGAGGCATAGGATGATGATATTTGGCCAGTAACATGCTATAATGAAGGGCTACCAAGTTTGTTCAAATAAATGACCTTGACTTATATTAAAGGTCACATAGGGCAAATATGTTTAAAACCTTTAAACAACTTCTTCTGAATAACCAATAGGCCTAGGGTGATGATATTTGGCTAGTAGCATGCTGGGATGAAGGGCTACGAAGTTTGTTCAAATGAATTATCTATATCTTTTTTCAAGGTCACAAGGGGTCAAATATGTTTTAAACCTTTAAACAACTTCTTCTGAATAACCAAGAGGCATAGGATAATGCCAGTAACATGCTGGGATGAAGGACTACCAAGTTTGTTCAAATGAATGACCTTGACATATATATGCAAGGTCACAAGTGTCAAATATGTTAAAAAAAACCTTGAATGACTTCTTCTTAATAAGCAAAAGGCCAAGGGTGATGATATTTGGCCATTAACATGCTGGGATGAAGGACTACCAAGTGGATGACCTTCGCCCAAATTCAAGGTCACAGTGGTCAATATATGTTTAAATCTTTAAATGATTTGTTCTGTATAACCAAAAGGACCAGGGTAATGATATTTTGCCAGAAGCATGCTGGGTTGGAAGACTATTAACTCTGTTTAACCTAATGTCCTTGTTCGACATTCAAGGTCACAGGCGTCATATGTTTAAATCTTTTAATAGATTCTTATGAATCAAACACTGTTGTTCTGCCTGTAGCTGTATTTTAGTCCACTTTTAAGATAACAAGTGTGAGATTAATATCAGGTTAGCGATGCAGGCCCATTGGGCCTCTTGTTAAACCAACTGATCATATTTATAATGTTCAATAAAATTACCAAACAAAGGGAGATTACTTACATAAGCTATGAGTCAAATCCTTATTTATCTATTCCATGTGTTTTTGTATGGTTTATACTATTGTTACCCCAATCAATCAAGCAAACATCTCATCTCCTAAGTTTGAATATAGAATCTACTAGTGCGATAGCTTTATTTTCTATTTGAATGTTAACACAACTTGTTTTTGAGTTGTTCAGACCCGACTTAACAGGTCATCATTCTCTTTGATAGCGCTTATAACTTTTGATAAATTTCACCCAGGCAAACAAGTTTTTTCCCCGATTCCATCTAGTCGTCCATACATCGGTCAGTTATCCATAACTTAATCGTATACAGGCGAGAGAAACCGGTAGATGAATTAATGGTTAGAATATAACTAATCACTACGGGATGTCAGAAAAATATACGCCGAAGGAGCCATGGACAAGTAAACACTAACGGGTGTTCAATCGATCAGAAATCTGTGACGGTCAGTGAAGTCACTTTCACCAAAATGAAACAAATGCCATTCGATACAGCAACTTGACGCCGGTAAATTCTATATAAAGCGTAGTTGTAAATATTGTAAAAGTCCGACATATTTACCTGTGTATAGGTTGTTAACCTCAGTACTATCTGACACGAGACGTTCAATGTCAAATAACGAAGATATTCAAATCATATCTTTAGGACTTGCTGAACAGTTCTATTACAGGTTGACTGCAGCTTTTAGGATGGAGCCGAAAACGCTTATTCTTTATTAATTATCTTTGCCACGGAAATATATCTATGTATCTCATATAACTCGTATAGCGGATTGAATTATTCACAAGGTAATTATTGTGTAACATAATGACCAACTTTTAACCGGGCGGTAAAAGTGACTCCTATTGTACAGGTGACCTCCATATAAGCATTAAGTAGATAAATAAAACTAATTTGTAAACAAATACAGTAGAGAGTGATCAGTACACACACATCGTCACAGTTGGACCATTGAGCGAGCGCACGACTGTATAGGATTAATAGCGTACAAACATGGCCACCTACATACAATATATGTACATGTACGACATAATATAATCAAAGATATAATGGCGGTTTTACAACATTTTGTCAAATCGATAATTATCTAAATTAAATCTCCTTATATGTCTTTTATGTGTTGTCTTGTGTTACTGCCCGTCATTCAATATACCCTAACACATATGTATATATACACACAAATCTGCCCAGTCCACAGACACATGATCACATAGCCTATGAACCTGCCAGCACACAATGAGGTGCAAAACGCTCAAAAGACTTGCTCTTCCGAGTGATTGCCGCCTTGTAGTGCTGAAAGCGGTGTTGTTGTAGGTTCCTTTGTGTGAGCAGACCGATCATGATGGAAACCCTTCCATGACAATAATCTATTGCAGTGTTATTTTACCATGTGAGCTCGGAAGTAGCAGACTGGTATTTAAACATAGTGCTGGAGAAATTCACAAGCGATGGACAGGGTTTGTTTAGGAAGTTTTACCATTTAAAAATCTCAGGGAATGCTTTTTAATCATCTATAATGATATCGGGCCTGGAATCATGTACAACCCATTCGTATGAGAACAACAGGATTGTCTCACAGATCGATTGTGATTTTAAGAGGGCCGGTATTTTTCAGCTGTTTTAATGTGTAAATGACAGGTGCGTGTTTTGAAATATGAGTGAAGTGACGGAGCCGGGTGCTTTACCTCCCAGAGAGGGCCTACCACCGTCTCCCAACAACACCTCCTCTATACCCGGACACTACATCAACACATCGACCATCCTTACCCGGAACGAGAACCCGGACACTCAGCAACTACATATAATTGAAAACAGTTCGGATATAGGAGAATCCAACTCTCTACCTAATGGTGTCGATAACGTCTCAGATGTAGGTGAGTCGGAGTCTGACGTAGAGGAAATAGGGAACAATAGCCAGTTGTTAGACAGCTTTAATAAAAGGGAAATTGAGAATGGCGGTGTGTCTAAACGTTCTTTGGCATTCGAAGATCCGGCAGAGCCACGATACAATAAAAGTGCCACAATGGACCAGGAAGAAAGCATTGAAAAATCCAGACCCACACGTAAATATCTACAACGGAAAAGGTTGAAACTTCTAGTGAATAAAGTAATGGAGAAATTCAAAGCCAATGTCAAGAATCAAAGGCCCATTCGTCTGCACATGGACGTGAAACCCAAACAAGCCTGGGACTATGGTCCACTAACAACAGGTGCTTACAATGACATCCCGAAAGGAGACATGTTTTATACAATCCCGTATACAGAATGGACTATAGAGGGCCAGGTTAGTGCAGGGGAGATAGAGAAGGCCCTGGTTCACACTCTAGACGATTCAGTTGAGACCGTCGCTTCCCCCGAAAAAGGGGAAAGGCGGTTTAACTCGCCATCTACCGACAATATCACTGTGCTAGCCGACCCTTACATCTTAGATACAGATGAGGAAAATAATGTCGACGTGGAAGAAAATGTGAATGTACAAGACATTAAATCTAGAGCAACATCAGGTGCTGCGACTTCAATAGGGACCAATTCGTTAGCCCTAGACGTTGCTGCGACGGCCACAGAAGTTTCCTCACTGACAGGTCCCAGATCGACGTCTACACCGGTAGCAACGTCAGTCTCACAGATCCCATCGGCACCAGAAACTGTGACGTCGACATCGGTAGTTTTGACGTCATCCGCTGAAACTCCACTTCATTTTGTCACAATATCTACAGATACGGTTGTTGCTAAAAGCCCTTCACCAACTAAAGGGCTAGTTAAATCTTCAACAGTTGCGGCAAAGGTCTCTGACAAACTCGTACAACGTTCGGCACCAGCAGACGTAAACAAAGCCATTACGTTCATATCCGCAACCTACGAAAAGCCAAAACCCAATGTTACATTTGCCCGAAGCACCACGTCTATACCTACCAACGTCGCAAACCCAAACCACCCTGTTCCTCCGTCGAACGCCGTTCCGAACACCGAGTCCGCGTTACAGAGGGAGGACACTTGGGGATCACGTGCTCCGCTTCCTAGTCTAGCGTCGCACGACAGTATGAGATTTGGCGATGACAGTTCCGAGGTTTCTTCCTCCTCGCCTCAAAACAAACGAAAAATCATAGTGACTCTACCAGACATATCAATAGATGTCGAAGATCACAAAAAGGTGTTGCAAACCAAGATGACGCCAAACGAACCAAGGAACGCATTTCCTAGTGCAAAAGCTAGCAAATCGTTACCGAAGCATAGGCTAAAATCACCACCCAATTACACACTTGAGGGATCAGCCCGAACTCTGTCTCGGAAACAAAGTGACTTTCCTGCTCTTAAGATTACAGGATCAAACGAAGAGGCGTTGTCATCTAGCTTATTCCGTCTTGCCCCAGCAAACACAACGAAAAGTACCATCGAAATCGTTACATCAGAAAATGCCTCCGCCGGAAGTGATTCCGTCAGTTCACCGGAAGTGATCGAAACGATTCCTCATGTGACTCCTATGGTAGCTAGCATACCAAAATTACATACAGAAAATCCACTTTTATCTATAAAAGGAACAAATGTATCAAATTTTAACCCGGTAGGTGAGAGTGCAGCAGACAGCTCTTCATCAGAATCTGTGGACCTGACAAAGAACATGTTAGGAAACAGACTGAGTATTGTCATTGTAAACCGGAAGCGAGCGAAGGCGTGTCGACAACGTCATAAACGGAAGTCAGCACACGAGAGTGAACCAGAAATGAGAGTGTTTAGGAATAGGTCATCTTACAACAGAAAAAGCAGAGATATGGAGTTTACCGGTCCATTCATTGAGAGATCTAAGACCCTCGAGTTCCCATCCCTTACCCCCGGGAAAGTGTGGAACCCGGATCTGGAGGCGACAGCGATACGAACTAACCCAGAAAACCATAAAGGTAAGCATACAAATACCGGCAGGAAGAAATAAGGTAAAAAGACAGAAAAAACATAAAAGTAAACACAAAGGTAATGTTATAAGCCCGGACAAAGTCCGAGAAACACGAACAAATTATAACGAGGCATTTTTAGGTTTTAAAACCACGTAATGAAGGTAATAGGTGCTAGACTAACCTCGATAACTTTAAAGACAATAGTTAAAATGGCGCGTTAAACACAAATTCTTTCTACAATGCAGGAAATAACGTTCAAAGATCGTAAATTAACGTTACAATGGCAGTACAAATCGATCTTAGAGAACTTCACACGTAAGGCACTGAGGTAGATAAAAGACCACATGGTTACAAAAGACACGAATATGAAGTCACAAGTCGTAAGCTATTCAGGGGAGCAACTGTGCAACGTTTTGTAAAATAAGAGCATATACGAAAATCACGAAGATAAATTATAGTGTAAAAAACATGCAATACACAATGAATATCAGATTATGGAACCTATAGCAACAGAGGGAAAACTCACAATAAACACAAATGTAATAATAACCCCCTGATATAAAAAAAACCCCACCAACAATGGTATGACATCCCTGATGTAAACATCCCAAAGGTATGACATCCCTGACTTAAACAACCCAATCGTATGACATCCCCGACTTTAACAACCCAAAGGTATGACATCCCTGACTTTACCAACCCAAATGTATGACATCCCCGACTGTAACAACCCAAAGGTATGACATCCCCGACTGTAACAACCCAAAGGGATGACATCCCTGACTTAAACAACCCAAAGGAATGACATCCCTGACTTAAACAACCCAATCGTATGACATCCCCGACTTTAACAACCCAAAGGTATGACATCCCTGATGTAAACAGCCCAAAGGTATGACATCCCTGATGTAAACAGCCCAAAGGTATGACATCCCTGATGTACACAACCCAAAGGTATGACATCCCTGATGTACACAACCCAAAGGTATGACATACCTGATGTAAACAACCCAAAGGTATGACATACCTGATGTAAACAACCCAATCGTATGACATCCCCGACTTTAACAACCCAAAGGTATGACATCCCTGATGTAAACAACCCAAAGGTATGAGATCCCTGATGTAAACAACCCAAAGGAATGACATCCCTGATGTAAACAACCCAAAGGGATGACATCCCTGATGTACACAACCCAAAGGTATGACATCCCTGATGTAAACAACCCAAAGGAATGACATCCCTGATGTAAACAACCCAAAGGGATGACATCCCTGATGTACACAACCCAAAGGTATGACATGCCTGATGTAAACAACCCAAAGGTATGACATTCCTGATGTAAACAACCCAAAGGAATGACATCCCTGACTTAAACAACCCAATCGTATGACATCCCCGACTTTATCATCCCAAAGGTATGACATCCCTGATGTACACAACCCAAAGGTATGACATTCCTGATGTAAACAACCAAAAGATATGACATCCCTTATATAAACAACCCAAAGATATGACATTCCGTGACTTTAACAACCCAAAGGTATCACATTCCTGATCTAAACAACCCAAAGGTATGACATCCCCGACTTTAACATCCAAAGGTATGACATCCCCGATGGCACAATGTAAAACGTGACGACAGGAGAATAACGTACAAAAACAGAGGCAAACACCTGATAAATTAAAACGACTGCATTTATAAACAATCAGCTGTTCACAGAAGTTCAAAATCTCGTAAGCCACAGCATAAAAACGAATCACACAGAATAGAAAAAAGTGAGATTATTTTGAATGGTCATTGTAATTCATTTGAACTATACATCCCCACTTTGCAGATATCACCTCATACGCTTGTTCTTGTGATTGTTCCGATAATCGTACACATGCATAGCTACTACACAGTGCTGTAATGATACTATATACAAGCACTGCCCACAACATGAACAATTATGGGGTATACAAAGTCAACTAGACAAAATTGTTTATCTGTGACAAAGGTATTTAAACCAAAATAGTTTAGTAAACGTAGCTGACATGAACTCAGACATTCTAATTTCATACCGAATATGCCTTCAACACAAGAAGCTCGACATCTCTTTCTAGATAATGAAGCATTTCAAATTTCAGGGCGAAGTGTTTGAAAGAAATGTGCTAAGATACAGAAAAATCGATCGAGCACAATCTCTGTACATTAGGTTTCAGGGGGGCAATTTTAAAATAGAAGTTCTTCGACTCGTATATACGTTATTGAAGATCCAATCTGGGTACTTTTGACATGCACAAAGGCAGGCTTACAGGAAATAGTTTAAGTAACGCGTGAGATAAGGTGTCTATCTAACCCATTAGGTGCGAGAGTAGCTTTAAATGACTTGATATTCAGTATCACTGTAACTCTATCTCCTGTGTGGCAGTTACCAATAGGCTAGTTTGCAGAAAGGACTATTTGTTGTAGAAAACTTAACAACTGAAAAGTCAAAACAACAACAAAAATAGGTTGTTGTGTAAAATTACACCGTTAAATACTCACTTGTATACAAAGTATATCAGTACATTTAGGATTACATAACTGCCTTAGATAATGTTTAGTTTTGTAACTATGACAAAAAAGCATTACGGAAGGGTTGTTGTACAAAGTTGTCGTAATAACCTAATTGCATACTCTAATTTTATTACCGTGATTAATGTTTTTGTGATAAATGTTTAACGACCCATCGACTACTGCCGTTAAACATAAACAAAACAAAGCAAACTTCACGAAAATATAATTATTTTTCTGAATGATGTTTGCGAACTATATGAAAGGACATATAACATGCATTAGCTCCATACATTGATCATTATTGCGTGTCGTTGATGATCACGTGAGAGATTCAACAGATAGGACAATCATTCAAATAAAACATTTACGAGAAAGAACCAAGGACTCGTTGAACATTAAAGCTGCTTAGATTAAAACGAACTCGGACGATGCTGAACCATTTCTCATTTCTCAATGGCATAATATAGGCCACATGCGGCAGGCTATTCTCTAGAATCTACATTTGTGATTTTTTTTAAAATTATTGATGCAATGCTAGTAATGTCATTCAATTGAGTGATTTAATAGGATATGATATGTAACATGAACAAAGGTTAACATGTTTATGTAACGACAAACAGCCTAATGTATGAAATTTATCAGGAGTTTTTAGATGTACTAATGCATTACCTTCACTGATTCTATAGCCGAACACGTAAATTAAAGACAGAATACAGCACAATGGCTTCTTTTATTTGGAACTATCTTTGATATCATAGATGTACGTAGAGGTGGTATATAATTGAGAAAGTATGTACCACAGGTGTGAGATAGACATGTCATATATATAAAGGCAAATAGTAGAATGGTTTATGCATGGTAAGTAGCATGCATGCATTTCCGCAACTGGACCACAACTATTATAGTAGTAACCACATATGGGGCAGGAAATCATTACCATATTCGAATCGCATGATTTCACATTCAGTGTTTCGTTTGAGATAAATCTCGGTTCCTGCACCTAACGTTTTGTATGGAGTTGGAGAAGCTAGTGAGAGAAGCACGGGTAAGATATGTATTCGTCAGGAAAATGGGTAGACCATTGACAAGGGGGGCAAAATGATGGATAGACCATTAAAAGGTGACAGGAGATTCAGTAGAATAGAAAACGAACCAAAAAGATATACAAAATATTCACAGGAAACATATGAAAGGACGAGCTTACTATGAACAAGCGGCTGCAATGAAAATGCATTGAATATTCAGTGGAAAGTAGAATACTTATAGCTGGTAGGTGATTGGAAAGAATATTTAAAGAGATGTGGACTGTCTTTTTAATATTTATAGGTATAAATGTATGAAAAGATATTTACATACAGCAACTGATGTGTAGAATACTAAACGGGACAAATAGATGGGTGTAAAAATGGTAGAATATGAAAATGGTGTTGATGACTCTCGTAATTCATATATAGACTCCCATCTCTACATCTGTTCTTCCAAAGGGAACCGTCTGTAGTGTCTTTACACTTCTTATCTGTTAACCATTACACCACTCTTCCATATCTCTACTTTAGAACCCACTACGCTATTTCCCTATCGATATCATCAAAAAATCTCCTTCAACCTCTTCTAGCAATCCTTAAAATACAATCCGAAACCCCTAAAATATGTCTAAATTATTCCTCCATCCCAGTATCAAACCATGTATCCCGCCACTCTAACTATCAAACAGCGCCAATCACGTGTGAGAAATCCTCCGTTGGATATTCGATAAGAGGGACTATAATACACCTACAGGATTGGCTTTATTCCTCCTTTAGATAGATTGTATATTCATTATATAAGTATATACATTGAGGCCTCCCGGCTGTGTGGAGATGGGCGACTGATAGCTTATGAACTGACCTTGTTGACCTTGGACGCTTACGGTGAAGTTGTTACACTACTGGCAATACAGACGTGTGAACACGGTAGACAAGGACGATGGAAACGGATAATTCAAATTCATAAAAACTAATAAAAATGTATTTTGCTTGGCACGACCTCCAAAGAACACAGACAAGCATGCACATCAGGCAACAAGTAATGAAAATTATTCAAACGATGGCCTTGTTCTTCCTTTATACACGATAAACTGTTTTAGCATCAGTACTAGTATGTACCAGTTTTGGTGCACGAATACTGCTGTGTTCTTGGAGTGACAGGCTAATACTCACTTTGATAATGGAAGATGACTATCTGCCATTTACTGGGTAGTATATTTTATAAAATAATGTTCTCGCATAGTGTAGAAATAATCATTTACTTTAATTCAATTTTCTAATATTAATGTTACATAACAATATACTCTATTCAATTTGATGTACAAGTATTTATGTGATATATACATAATAATGTACTCTGTTTAATGACATGTACTTGTATTAACTATACATACAAATGTACTCCGCTTTATGGGATATGCTTGAATGTAATATACAAAAAAAATATGAAATGTACTAGTATTCAGAATACAAAATAACGTACTCCGTTTAATAGATTATTCTAGTATTAATTATACTATAAATATCCATTTATTGGATGTACTGGAATGAAATATTCAAAATAATAAGTTTTTTAAAGATGCGTTTAATGGCATGTACTAGTATTTAATATGCATAAAATGATGAGAAGTAGAATGTAAAATATCAAATAATAAAATAATTTTAATTGAATGTACTTGTATGTAGTGTATATGATTATGTACTTAATGGAAAGAAAAACAATCTTTAAAAACGGGCGACTAATTATTATCTTTTATATAAAATAATTTGTAAGTAAGACGCTTACCGTATGTAAACTAAATTCGCATTATACCCCATACACCCTATCATGTTTATATTACATTGAGAGTGATCTATTGAACACGTTACCTAACGGTTGGGTTTGAAATATCTCCTTTTTTTGTCGGTTCTTTCAGGTATTATTATCAATAATCTTACATGTTTTAATACCCTCAGAGCTAACCTTTTGTCAATCAATTCAATAAAATATCGGACCATATACAGAATCAACAATTTTTAATGACTTTCGCGAGGAGCTGAATACATGTATGTTCTATTGTTAAAACATTATCCGCAGTGTTAAAACCCACTTGGTGTTTGTATTCAACTATTCGATATTGTACAGTGGTGTAGTATGAATTCAATTTCATGTTATTGTCAGATATTTTTATTTAGCAAACATACCCGTTACTTGCAATTATAAGTCAATATGTGGGGTGTGTCTGAGAGCGTGGGCCAGTATATGAACAGACCTTACATCGTGTATAACAGCAGTAAACAATGTAAGCTTATATTATGATGAATGTGAAACTATTTATTTACTGTTTTTACAGCATTAAACATGAAAATAAATTCAAAATGACTGTGCCTTAGACTAACAAAAAACCAACGAATAGGAAGTAACAATTTCGTATGTACAGATTTTATACATGCCGACCCGAACACATTATATTATGTAACCTAAATTGAAACGATATCATTTCATATTAAATATTGATCAGATGTTTCAAAGCAATTCGTTCAAAACTTCGTCTGTACACATGAATAATTTTATACCTCCATTATATTAAGTAATCTGACATTTATCAGATATATTTGTCCCAACATATCATTAAATTCCCATTCTCTGTCAACAGTGCTAAGATGTTTGGCATTATGATTTTTCCTAATACCATGTTATCCAATTTTCTGTTACATATTGAATGTTCTTCCTATTGGCAATGCGATTTATTCCATTAACCGATTTGTTTCGCGGTACTACATATTGATAATGCCATAAATTTACAGAATACAATTACGTAAGATTTTATGACATATGATACCGTAAATTTCACGTAAATTATTCCATCATCAGATTCAAATTCGTCATTAATCATTACATGTAACGTGTAAGAGGCCTCCAGATGTCCTGGTCTGATAGCACTTGAGTGACGTCTGGCAGGACAACCGACTGTTCATCCAGGCAGCAGGAATTAGAATCATGCATGCGTACGTACACCAACAGGTGTCGTGTTTCGTGAATATTAACCCGGAGAGGTTGTAATAGTTTGAGACGTTTATGACATACTAGTTAGGAATATATCCAAGTAAAGCTGGCGATCATCTCAAAATTAATCCCAGTATCGAACAACAGCTACCTTACAATATGTAGGCAAGACAATTAAACCCATACGATCCAATCTAAAATACTCTCAGATCTTGAAGCCTTTACACAATAATGCTAGTGCTAAGTTTATCTGTGTTTGTCCTCAAATGGTTACATACATGCAGTATGATTTTGGGCATTTTCTACTAACACCAGTCTATGTGATTTTATATATACCCCAGGTGAAAATTACCCCTAAACAAATTTGAAAGGAGTTTGTTTTCCATTCAAATTTTCAAGTTTTATTCGAACTTTAGGCCATTGGCCCATCAGTATACAATACATGTTATACACAAATCATGGACAATGTACAGATAATGAAGACAATCATATTCCCATATAATACCCTTAATTTGTTTTCCTCATAGATGAATTTTCCTAGTATACACAATTCTTTAATATTATGGACACGCAATAACTGAACGGCTTTAAACACAGATGGTTTTTTTTCCAATAATAGCTTTTGATAAAACGTGATCTGAGATTTTGGAATTTAGAACAGACTAATAAAAAATGAAATTCGTCCTCTACTTCAGAGGGGAGTTACACTGTTTACAATATCTACGTTCTCTAGGTATATTATTATACCTTCCAACTTCTACAGCCAAAAAATGTGTAGATGTACGGCTTCGAGTTAAACAAATGCGATATTTCATTGGTATATATTTTGTGAGGTAAAATTGTAATGATTCTCCGAAATCAATTATATTTTTTATACAATAAACATTTTGGAGAGTTTTCCATTGAGGCCCTAAGGGATTGTATGCCTTGATCAAAAATTCTTTGTTTTATCAATGGTAATAACACATTTTGCTGAGAAATACATGGATTTAACCAAACATCATTAAGACCTAGATTATTCAATTCATCTCTAACTGCTGTAGCCCAGTTGAAATCATTTTTACTAAAACATTTTAATAATAATCTATATGAAGTGGAAATGATACAATTTTAAGATTTTAATATCTTAAACCAATATTTTATCATTCTAATTTTTCTCATACAAACTAGAGGTAATCGTCCCAATTCAAGATATACCATGTTGTTATTGGCCGATTTCTTTTCTCTTAGTAATTTCTTACAAAAATGTAAATGTACACGTTCAATCTCTGGAGCTTTGTGCATACACCAAATTTCACTTGCAAAAAAAGGATACTGCTTAAATATGTATCGAAAAGGTGTAGCATAGTTTTTACATTTAAGTTTAATGATGAACACTTTGAAAATAGTGCAAACATAGCTTTTCGTCCTTGGACAGCTAATTGTTTTTGGATAGAAGTGAATTTATTATTGTAATTTAGAATAACACCTAGATAAGTGAATTAATCCACACATTCGACTTTACTTCCTTTGTAATTCCATTTTTCATCATTATGTAATCTTCCCCCTTTTCTAAAAACTACAATTTTTTTTTTTCTTTTTTTTTCCGTTTTTACAGTTAAACTCCTTTTTGTAGAGTATTCAATCTGTAGACAAGACAATTACACCCATACGATCCCACCTAAAATACTCTCAGATCTTGAAACCTTTACTCAATAATGCTAACGCTAAGTTTATCTGTGTTTGTCCTCAATTGATTACATACGTGCAGCATGATTTTGGGCATGTTCTACTAACACCAGGCTATGTGATTTTATATATATACCCCAGGTCTAAATTACCCCTAAACAAATTTGAAAGGAGTTTGTTTTCCATTGAAAAGTGTCTTTTTGGCTTTGTTGATACACTTGTAAGGTGTCTGTAAGTAAACCACGGTCTGACATACCCAGGGTTAAGCGAGGGTTTCTAATGTTCTGGTGATTTATCACTTAGGTGTGACCCGATAGGTAAAGTATTAATGTTCTGTAGAATTTTAGCTTTATACCATCAAGTAGGTATACTAGTAGTGTTCAGGGAGGGGGTTAACTTACAGTTATTTGGATGGAATACTTTTAGTTTAGTTGTTATGTCTACATTTGATCACAAGTAAAACACTTATCCTAAATCCGCCGTTTTTAATTTAAAAAGCATTTAGAGTTTTTGTCCATGTCACATCAGATTATGCAAATCAGTCGCTCTTGACAAGAAGGAATCAGTTTGTTTATACACCTGCACTTGTCTTAAATAATAGGTTGTGTTTTAACCAAAGTCGCTTCTTAAAGTAGGTAAATATGTAAACTGCTTTGTAAGGAAGCACCATGGGGTGGTGATCGAGGTGCGTGTTTGGGCTTTGTGGGACGACCTTAAGCAGTAATGGACCAGAGGTCCTCCTAACGTGGGAAGTTTACTATACACAATGAACAGTCAACACCTTGTTTGTCTAACAATCTCTATTTTAATCACACATTTTTTGTTTATTGAATCGGTCAAATAATGTGTATTTGAATAGTTAACCTTATACACACATGTTTATAAATATAAGGTGAAAGAATACCTGCCATAACATTTAGCTGTTAATGGGTTTAAATGTTAAATATTTAACGCAAAGTTAAAGTCCTAAGTGGAAACATTTAGATGTATCAAGGTGCCGTTCTTTTTTTCCTCACCTTCAAAAGGGGACTTTAGTGATCGAGATGCTGACATTGTAATGGGTTCAGCTATACTTATTTAAAACATTGCCAATGCAACTTGAGTTCTTTGTTTTAAGGACCAGGGGTAAAAATAATTGGCGTGCGATATTGACAGTAGATACACATTACAGACGATACTAACGATTTGAGAGTAAGCTCATAGTAAGAGAGGGTATAATTATTTCAGGATAAAATTATTGTTCAAGAAAGGACGTCATTCTTCAACAGTAGACAACTATGTTAAAGATGGTATCCTATTTTGTGCAGTTCCTGTGATATCGTTAGCTACGGGGAGGATATTTCCATCGACCATAAACAAAACAAAACTAACAATACTTGAAATAAATTAAGTCTGACAAGTCACATCAACAAAAACGTGACCTAATCTGATATTATGTTTGGATCGTGTTGTTCATCTTAATACAGTTTACAACACAGAAAGTAACGTTGTCGGAATAATGGTACTAAATACATTTACCAGCACAATACAAAAGACGATTGATTACATATTTTCGAGTAGTTCCTGGTGCTAGACATTCTAGTTTTGATCTATATTCTTATGGTTTGATCATTATCAAATACATTGATACCCCGTTGATGTATTAAGTGGGGCTGTCGTGATAATGATTACAAGTAGCACCGCGAGGAGTCCTAATTAGATGTGTATCAAACATGTGCACCTTTTATAGAGCTTTTCCTTAATTTATATTTGGATTAAGTTTACAATGACTATATAACGAAAATATAAGCCAGTTTGTATCTCTACCATTGTTTGTATGGCACTTACTCTTCGTTCAGAGAATATCTTCACGACAAGACAAATACTTGTAAAAATTGTTTGAAGTATGTATAACTGTTACGCACGTTTCCTGTCCGATGTTTGTGATACTTTGTTGTAATGAAGTTATATCCCTCTTTTTAAATTCAAATTGATGTATAGAAAACTAAATGAATCTCAATAGCATGCAACATTTGTATCCTAGAAAATGTTACCTTTATTGAGCTGTATTAAGCATTATTAATTAGTAACTCAATTTTAACCAGTACTTCTCTGCCGTCATATTATCAAGGGGTTTTATTCAACTTCCCTTCTGTTTTAAAAGCAGTAGACCAATTATGACTTTTACGTTTTTGGCCCCATACCGCCGTTGGGCCTTAGAAGGTCGAAACAGCGGTATGGTGCAGCATAACACATTTTTGGTAAAATGTATCTACTATTTGTAGTATTATATACTGTATCTACTATTTGTAGTATTATAAACTGTATCTACTATTTGTAGTATTATATACAGTTTATAATACTACAAATAGAAGATACAGTTTGTAAAACTACAAACAGTAGATACAGTTTATAATACTATTTGAAGTATTATAAACTGCATCTACTGTTTGTAGTTTTACAAACTCTATCTACTATTTGTAGTATTATAATCTACTATTTGAAGTATTATAATCTGTATCTACTGTTTGTAGTTTTACAAACTGTATCTTCTATTTGTAGTATTATAAACTGTTTCTACTATTTGTAGTATTATAAATTGTATCTACTATTTGTGGTATAATTAACTGGATCTACTATTTGTAGTAATATAAACTGTATCGACTATTTGTAGCATTATAAACTGTATCTACTATATTATAAACTGTATCTGCTATTTGTAGTATTATAAACTGTTTCTACTATTTGTAGTATTATATACTGTATCTACTATTTGTGGTATAATTAACTGTATCTACTATTTGTAGGATTATAAACTGTATCTACTATATTATAAACTGTATCTACTATTTGTAGTATTATAAGCTGTATCTACTATTTGAAGTATTATAAACTGTATCTACTGTTTGTAGTTTTACAAACTGTATCTACTATTTGTAGTATTATAAACTGTATCTACTATTTGTAGTATTATAAA